>NC_134406.1:244357472-244532472 GCF_038048845.1 Mixophyes fleayi
TAAAAACACTATGCACTTTAACATAGGCTTTAGCAGAAGACGTAGAGGGATTACAATCATCATGACTGGTGCCAGCAGCTGCTTGGGGCTCCTGATCTTCTGTGTACTGCTGTGAATCCATTTTGATAACACAGTACAATGTGACTGCAGATTAAGAACAACACTGCCAGCCCTATTATTTCTATTTCAGCAATGACAATTAGCAATGGAGCTCTCCTTTTTGTGTTTTACCTAAATAACACAGTACAATGTGATTGCAGATTTAGAAGACCAAGCCTGCCAACCCTATTATTTCTATTTCAGCAATGACAATTAGCAATGGAGCTCTGCTCTTTGTGTGTTACCTATATAACACAGTACAATGTGACTGGAGATTTAGAAGACTAAGCCTGCCAGACCTATTATTTGTATTTCAGCAATGTCAATTACCAATGGTGCAATGGAGCTCTCCTGAATGTCACTGGAGACATTGAAGAACACTGCTACCCCTCCTCTTTCTTATCTACCTATAACGCTGCCCAACTGCACTAGAGACTGCCAAGAACTGTGCTACCCCTTCTGTGACCCTCTGTGAAATGGCACTGGATTGCTGTGGAGGGCGGTACTTATAGAATCCAAAGCTCCCGAGATCTGACGACATAATGATGATGTCTTGCCTCGTTTTCAATTCCGAGAGCGGGTGAAAGTACAGAGCCGGCTCGGTACTGGGATCTACTAAGTTTGGGTGTGTTCGGTTCTTGGGGAACCGAGCCTGAGCATCTCTATATGGAACGCGTCTCTCCAGATTCGTGACCTGGTAGCTGTATGGGGGGGGGGAGTATGCATGACTCCTTCACCTTTACACAATCAAGGATGTGATGTAGACTACAACTGAGGCAAGGGGATGCAAGGCCACATGGTGATACATGGCTATTAGGTACATTTTTTTATTTATCATTATGTATGATCAAAGTTTTGGTGTCATTCAGACCTTCCTGTACACTGTAGAAATGGTACTCTAATTTAAGTGTAGTTCACAGCCAACACCCAATTTACTCATATTGGGCCTGATTCATTAAGAGAAGCAAAGCAAAAAAAAGTGGTGCAAGATGGAATTGTCCTTGGATCATGAAATCACTCATGATTCATTTGATCGCTCCACCCGTTCCTTGGATAACTGTGGTAAATCTACAGCAAATACAGCGACGAGCACTGAGCTCCCTGGGATATGTGCATTTATCAGACAAAGACCAATCCAGGGATTTGTGTCATTTCTGAATCTGAACATATATTTTCCTCTAATGCCTTACTGTTTTTTTCCAGCTCGGCTTTTACACGTAAAAGTATTTGGACACCACTTTTCGAGTCTGAATGACAAGGTCTTGCTTGGTCACAACTGACATGACAAGAAGATGCCTCAGTGACAGTTGCAGAACTAGCACTAAAAGAGAAAGGCGAAGACTTCATTCTTTCCTTGCCACTGCGTGTGTAGAATGGCATGTTGGCAATTTTATTTTTTTCTGCAAATAACTTTGCCTGGATTACAGGTCTTTTTTTCTTGACCAAGGTAAAAATTGTTTTTTTAAATATTTGTTTCTCTGACTTAAAAACACTATGCACTTTAACATAGGCTTTAGCAGAAGACGTAGATGGATTACAATCATCATGACTGGTGCCAGCAGCTGCTTGGGGCTCCTGATCTTCTGTGTACTGCTGTGAATCCATATTGATAACACAGTACAATGTGACTGCAGATTAAGAACAACACTGCCAGCCCTATTATTTCTATTTCAGCAATGACAATTAGCAATGGAGCTCTCCTCTTTGTGTTTTACCTAAATAACACAGTACAATGTGACTGCAGATTTAGAAGACCAAGCCTGCCAGCCCTATTATTTCTATTTCAGCAATGACAATTAGCAATGGAGCTCTCCTCTTTGTGTTTTACCTAAATAACACAGTACAAAGTGATTGCAGATTTAGAAGACCAAGCCTGCCAACCCTATTATTTCTATTTCAGCAATGACAATTAGCAATGGAGCTCTGCTCTTTGTGTGTTACCTATATAACACAGTACAATGTGACTGGAGATTTAGAAGACTAAGCCTGCCAGACCTATTATTTGTATTTCAGCAATGTCAATTACCAATGGTGCAATGGAGCTCTCCTGAATGTCACTGGAGACATTGAAGAACACTGCTACCCCTCCTCTTTCTTATCTACCTATAACGCTGCCCAACTGCACTAGAGACTGCCAAGAACTGTGCTACCCCTTCTGTGTCCCTCTGTGAAATGGCACTGGATTGCTGTGGAGGGCGGTACTTATAGAATCCAAAGCTCCCGAGATCTGACGACATAATGATGATGTCTTGCCTCGTTTTCAATTCCGAGAGCGGGTGAAAGTACAGAGCCGGCTCGGTACTGGGATCTACTAAGTTTGGGTGTGTTCGGTTCTTGGGGAACCGAGCCTGAGCATCTCTATATGGAACGCGTCTCTCCAGATTCGTGACCTGGTAGCTGTATGGGGGGGGGGGGGGGGGAGTACGCATGACTCCTTCACCTTTAGACAATCAAGGATGTGATGTAGACTACAACTGAGGCAAGGGGATGCATGGGGAGGCATGGGGATGCATGGGGAGGCAAATATATGCATGTATATGAGGTCATGTGATCTGTTTTTTATTGAGATCTATTTTTATCTTTATATTTTTATTTTTATTTTATTTGTTTCTTAGAAAAGCTAGTGTATACACAGTATACGTTCCACCGTAACTTTGTGGTTGTCAGTATGTGATACATGTATTTTACACAGCTGTTTGACATTTTTTATTAAAAACCTATTAGGTACTTCTGCGCAACTCTCCTTTTTCCCTTTTGTACATTTTTTTATTTATCATTATGTATGATCAAAGTTTTGGTGTCATTCAGACCTTCCTGTACACTGTAGAAATGGTACTCTAATTTAAGTGCAGTTCACAGCCAACACCCAATTTACTCATATTGGGCCTGATTCATTAAGAGAAGCAAAGCAAAAAAATGGAGTAAATTTGATGCTGGACAAACCATGTTACAATGCAAGGGAGCAAATTATTTTATTAATTTGCACGTAAGGAAAATATTGGCTGCCTTTACATATAGCACACAAATAGTTAATAGGTTTATTTTTACGCTAAAATGTAAAGTTGATTTAGGACATACTCTACCCTTTGCTTGCCTTAATAAATCAGGTCCATCAAATTTGTTTTCATGAATTTAATAAGATTAAATTTGGAGTTGACTGTGTGGAGATCTCTGACTGGTCTCAGATTCGTTTGGTTCAGGGCCAGAAGTGGACGCTCGCCTCTTTGTTGTTGAGCAGGTAAGTGATGTTCTTTCTCTCCTAGTTGCCTCTTCACATTGCTGCACTTTTTATGGAAAAGCCCAGTTATAGGAACAGAAATACCAATGCAATAAAAACATTAAAATGTCCAAATATGACATATAAAATAGAAGCAGAGTCGACTTATTTGAGAAATAAAGGAGATTCCAACTAGCAGTATAGGGTAAAAGTTGTAATTAATAACAAAAGTGAAATTTTTACTTTTTGCATCCATGAACATTCACATCTTGGACCGCAGTCTTGTAAATGGTCGTGCAAAGCTTCTGCAGGAAGGCACTCCCTTAATTTAGAAAAGGGGTGTACACCTGGGTATGCGCCCGGTGTTCAGACTGGTGCATTTGCATAAAGATTTTATAAAAATTATCTCATTCTTGCCTACTCTCCTGGAATGTCCAGGATGTTCCAGAATTTCAGGGAGAAGGCATCCTTCCGGGTTCTGTGGAGGTGTGGCTTAATGACGCAATTGCGACATTAAGCCCCACTCCCTCGCTATGCAATGCCATTAATTTAGTCATTTCATAGCAGGGGCTGGGTCATTGTGAGGCGATGGGACCACCATGCCCCTCCTGCACTGGTCACATGACCTGGAGGTTTTAATATCAGGCAAGTATGAATTCTCTGCATTTTCTCTGGTTTGTAAATAGTCCTTGTAGACTGCAAGAACACATGAATACAGTAAGTGAGGTGCACAGCTACATTGTGTTCCCCTGCAACACATGGAATACATACACAGCATGCTAAGCACTGTTAAAGTGTGGAAAGGTTTATAAATATATTAATACATGTAACGAACTGCTCATTCATAACTTGCTAGTTATACATTTGCTTTAATAGGGTCATTGATAAAAGCAGAATAGTACAATGCAGACAATTGTGAAATCTGATTATAATCATTCTACTGTTCATTTTACTTTTTAAAAATACAAAAAATTAAATAAATCTTGCTGGTAAATACAGGAGAATTAAAATTTTTGGCTGCATTTTTTTTAAAACCCAAGAACGAGGGCTTATTTTTTGGAACTGATATTTATTTTCGTTTCTAGTTTGTGAGACATATGGAGGTCACCTATATTGCCTGGAGCAGAGACCCAGCGACAAGCTAGTATGGCAAATAGCCAAGCCTTATTCTGCCACATGAAGGTTTGATTCTGTGAGCTGGTGGAAAAGCTCCCCCGCCCTCCCTCCTATCCGCCTCAGGCTGAGAAGCAACATACGGCTTAGAGGAAACTGCTCTGCAGCTTAACTCCAGCAAAAAAACCTGAAAAACATTAAACAAAAAAGTAAAGTATAAGCATTTAGGTTTTTTATTTTTGCATATTTTTGTTTTTTAACTTAATAGAAACAAGGATGGGGATCAGTGATCAGAGAATACAAAAGTACATAACTGTGTTATAAAATTACAAGCGCCGCTATTGTTAGCTTTCCAAGAAAACCCAGCAGTATTTTTAATAAAATCTGAGTTCTGTCGCTTGATATCTCTCCTTTAAAAGGGCTGATCACAGCTGCAGATATAATACGTGCAGCCATGATTGGTATTTGCAACATTGTTATGAATCTACTGGAGTTATTAATATGGATCCTACCTTATCGCCAATCCTTTTTCCATAGAAATAAGCTAGGAATCTAAATCTGTTGCATACAGCTGCTTTAGATTAACAGTAAGTCCGTACAAGGAGCGGAGTCCTTAGAAGGGTTGAGGAGATTTTTGCAAATGCTTATGAATATTTTGGAAAGGAGCATGTTCTCTTCACTATGGGCAGCACAGTGGCTTAGTGGTCAGCACTTCTGCCTCACAGCACTGGGGTCATGAGTTCGATTCCCGACCATGGCCTAATCTGAGTGGAGTTTGTATGTTCTCTCCTTGTTTGTGTGGGTTTCCTCCCACAATCCAAAAACATACTAATAGATTAGTTGGCTGTTATCAAATAGACCCTAGTCTGTGTGTATGTTAGGGAATTTAGACTGTAAGCTCCATTGGGGGCAGGGACTGATGTGAGTGAGTTCTCTGTACAGCGCTGCGGAATTAGTGGTGCTATATAAATAAATGAAGATGACGATGGTCTCATGCATTTTTATCTTGCCATCAATAGCCTGACAAACGCTGGTCAATTTTGGGTATATGTTTGGCTTCAAGCATTTGATGAATGTTTCCAGCGTAAGCAAAAAATACAATCCATCCCAAATCCTTGAAACTGAAACACATTTGATTCAAAGGGGCATATTCAATTCTCAGCGGCAACGCCGAGAACCTCGCGGTCCGTGCATGATTACCGTTATTACGGTAATCGTGTTCCTAAAAAACGTTAATACAGTAATTTTCTCGCTGGATTTCAGCTCGCAGCTCCCTGAGCCGGGAGCTGAAATCCAGCTAAATATTACCGTATTAACGGTAATAGTTTTTCCGCAGCGTGGAAAATAAACATTTGAATAAGTATATATAAATACTGGCTAAGCGCAGTGTGAGCATGTTTTAAACTCGTCTTAAACACATGTGTTTGAATGTGTCTTATTGCATGAATTGAAATTCACTTGCTTTAGATGCAAACTATTGCATGTATGCCCATGGAAGATGGATCCAAACTGTAGGATGAGTTAATGACTCTGAAGATGGCAACAACAGTAGTAAAAATAATATAGGAACAAATTAGTACCTCTAAATTAAATGAACTGGTGGAGAGCAAACCAGGGATGCAATGTCCAGAACTAGTCAGGGCTGTCAGGCAGGTGTGTCTCAGCAACAGCAGGAAGATGATCCAGAATGAGGCTTGACTTGCTGACCAGGAGATTGAAGATTGGGCCAGATGAGCAGAATGCAGAGACCTGGAACCAAGACATCTCCGACACGACAGGCCAAGCGGAGAGTGAATGGGAGATCGAGGAGGAACTGATAATCAGACAGGGAAATATTTATCAAAGTGGAGGTGTTGCCAATAGCAATCAGTGAGATTCTACCTATCATTTTCTACATTTTCTATAAGTTACTAAATAAATGATACCAAAGGGCTTGATTCATTAAGGATCTTAACTTGAGAAACTTCTTATTTCAGTCTCCTGGACAAAACCATGTTACAATGCAAGGGGTGCAAATTAGTATTCTGTTTTGCACATAAGTTATATACTGACTGTTTTTTCATGTAACACACAAATACTTGATATCTTATTTTTACACTGAAATTTAAAGTTGATATTTGTGTGCTACATGAAAAAACAGTCAGTATTTAACTTATGTGCAAAACAGAACACTTATTTGCACCGCTTGCATTGTAACATGGTTTTGTCCAGGAGACTGAAATAAGAAGTTTCTCAAGTTAAGATCCTTAATGAATCAGGCCCTAGAATCTGATTGCTATTGGCGACAGCTCCTCTTATCCATTTTAGAAGTTTTAATAAATCTACCCCAAAGACTAAAGCCACGTTACAGTGAGAGGAAACCTAATAAATAGATGGGGGACTAAAGCAACTTGACAAATAAATATTTTATTTTCCTATGCGTATACATAGGAACAAGCTGGAGTTGATATGCTGTACAATAGTGCTAACACCATACCATACCATACAAACCACTGCAGCTGGCAGAATTCCTGGGCCAAAAACGAAGACAAAATGAATCAAAATAATACACCTGTCCCAATTGACTTACATCTATGAGTCATCAAGGAGCTCAACTCAGTTCTTTCTAAAGTATTGTTTCTAATTATTAATAACATTCTACTGATATCGATATGGTGCCACTGGAGTGGTGAAAAACAATGGTAGCAGTATTCAAACAACATGTAGTGACATCACTGTCTTGTAATCAATGACCATTAAGTTTATCATTTATTATATAGATATCTGACAGATTGTCATTACACAACATTCAAGAATATTCTCTAGAAAATAATGTTCTGCAGCAGACTTCAGGGAGGTCTTGTCAAACAAACCTACTTGCCTTTTATGAAGAAGGAAGGAGACTATTGGAGATGACAGTGGATGGAGTATATTCAGATTTAGAGTATAAGCTAAAGACCACTGGCCTTAAAAAATATTAAAAGTACCTGGAAAATTGTATTCAGTCAGTAGTTAGCAGGGCCGGATTAACGGAATGGAGGCCCCTGGGCTAATGGGGCCCCCATTCCCCCATGAGGCCCCCCCCATTAGCAGCCTGGCCCCCCTGTTAGCCGACCGACCAGGGCCCCCCCCCAAGCGCTTACCTTCTCCTCTCCTGTCACTGCAGTCCTCCTTCCGCGGCGCGCTGCAAGCTCCTTACTGAGGAGATCTCGTGACACTCTCGCAAGATCTCCTCAGTAAGGAGATTACTGAGCGCCGGAGAAGGAGGACTGCAGTGACAGAGCTCAGCATTGATCGCCCCTGTCCCGATCAATAATTCTGCTGAGCTCTGTCAAGGGGCCCCTGGATGCCCGCGGCCCCTGGGCTGTAGCCCAGTTAGACCTCTGGTTAATCCGGCCCTGGTAGTTAGCGATTGTTCATACTCTATATGGACTAATGGTATAGATGGCGTACTTTAGGGTTCCAATACTATTTAATCTGTTTAAAAATTATATAAAAATGGATTGCAGATGACAAAATCATGTAGTGTAATAAGGTCCATACAAGTTGAGCTACCGTACAAGCAGACCTAGAAAATGTTGATAATTGAGCAGCAGATGAGGCTCATTCATTGTCTATAAATATAGAGTTAAACATTTGCATACAGCTTATACCCTAGGTCAGATATCATTGGGTGAATCCCCAATCGAGAAGGATGTCTCTTTGTAGATTATCGATTTAGCAACATAATTAAATTCCAGTCTTCAGCATCTACAGTTAAAGGAAAATTATAATGGATTCAAAAGGTCATAAATTAGAGTGAGAAAAGTATAATTGTTACCCCTCCTGTTAACCACTGGCTAAGCCACACTTTGCAGTGCAGGTTTGGGTGCCAATTGACTACTAGAGAGTATGCAGAGAAGGGCAAATAAATGAATGAAGGTGTATGGAAGATCTCCATTATAAAGAAAGACTGTCAGAGCTGGATTTATTTACACTAGAGACGGGATGTTCAAAGGGCGCTGGGATATGATCACTGTTTATAAATATATTAGAGGCCCATACATTACATTCTGTGACAATATTTTCTGTGTATGGTCTGTGCACAGTACACTAGGTCACCCCTTGCAGTTGGAAGAAAAAAGATTTAATATGCACTTGGGTAAAGGGGTCAATCTTCACCAGATAACACATTGAGTCCCAAAGGATCATCCGCGATTCTGCTTGCTGGGAAAAGGGAATTCATTCCCCAAATACATTTTTTTTTAATGAAATTCTCCTTTAAATAAACAAGAACAGAAATCATTTTGAATGGGCTTAATTGTATAAACACATTTGCCACTTAACATATTTTGGTGCTGGGGCTGTGCATGAAATGTGTTTTCATGAGCAATTATTGTTTTTGTTAAGGTGACTCAGAAAACTTTTATTGCTGGAGATAACTAATAAAAACCTTACTTTCTGTCTGGAAATGAAGTGCCAGGATTCCTGCAGTGCAGAGCTAGCCCATGATAACATACCTAAACAATTACACACTCGTTTCAAAATAAATAAATCATTTTCACTGTAAAAAGGAAAATTGGATAAGCTGATATAATCCAAAAATCATTCCTCCACATGTGTGTTTGGATCTCCAACAAAGAGTGATCCTGGAGGACTGTAATCTCAGAGTGAGACTGGTTCTACAGTTCTATAAAATAATCTAATAGTTTAGCTGAACATCATTTAGTAAATAATTAATAAGGCAACTTTAATAGAAGACAAAAATACATTTTTGGTCATTTGCTGATGTCAGATACTGTACGGTAGAGTGTTTTGCATTTGAGTTGTTGTTTTTTTTTTATTGTATTTGTAAGTGGAGGCTCCATTAGAGGTCTTGTTCCCCGTTAGAGGTTTGCTGCTTGTCTGGTTCATTTGCATATCTCTGCATAGTCCTGCTTTCCGGAAGATAAAAGAGGCGTTGCCTATCAGCAAGAGGGAGTTTTCTTGCACAAAGGGGCTTGGTTAGGTAGATAAGGCGTGGTCTGAGTGGCTCAGGGGAGTGGTCTTATATGCTCCAACCTTCTATTCACAAATGCTTGGTGGTATGCGGTTACTGTAGCAGGACAATCATATTTACCTCTGTGGCATAAATTCCAGTTCCCATTCCTGTTGAAGCTTTACGTGGTGTTCATTGGATCGACATTCCTTACTTCCTGATAGGTAGTTATCACTCCCACAAACACTATTACCATGGGCGCTGTGACCTCTAAAAATGACATTAGAGTTCAAAGTCTATAGATGTTTTGGATTAAAATCTGAGCAAGGACATCGTAAAAAAATAAGTTTGATGGATGATACATGTTTAATATGAAAAGTGTCTCAAACACACACACACACACACACACACACACACACACATATGTATCATGTGACACGGGCTGACAGGATGACATTCTGTTCAATGAGTTGACCTGTTTATCAGTTGAAATAGGAATATGTATTATTAAGTGTTTTAGGGGCCTATTTATCAAAGCTTTCTCCCCTGTTAAATCCCCAAAAACTATTGTTTTAACCACTAAATTGCTATTTATGATTGTAGCATCGCAGCAGATATCTCAGATATATGCAGCTTTGCATCTCTTAACGTTTTACTGAGCACTCCCCATAACAGTATATGGGAAGTGCTCAGTACCGCTATTTAACAATGTACGAAATTAAATTTTCAATCATGTTAATGTACGCCAGCTCAAGCTGGCGAACATTAACATAAATTAAAAGTTTCACTGCCGGCAGCTCTGCTCCGAAGACCAGAGCTGGACAGCACATGTGTGGAGGGATCATGTGATCCCTCCCTGTCACATGACCCACCATCTTGCAGTCCAGATCTCTGTGCTCATGCCCAAGCTTTTCGGTCCGGGCATGCGCACAGGGATTCAAAGCAAGCCGGAAACCACATCGCAGAGGACCGCAAATGAAGAGCCTGTGAAAGGTAAGTGTAAGACTGTAAGTTTTTTCGGAACGGCTGTTCCTGTGTTGAATTTTTAATAAATATGAGATACTTCTATGCGATGAGGATTGAAAAGTGTCTTTCATAAAATGCGGTGCTACATAAATAGGCCCCTTAATGCCTTCATCAGGACTCCATTCAGTTCATATGAACGTGCACATTTGATGCACCAGATGGGATTCCATTCATTAAAGGTCATTTACAACCAGAGGTTTAGCACAATTGCCATTGTAACCTGACCAATATCGATATGTGGACAGAATGTCTACTTATATAGAACTGTGCTTGGATGTAAGTGGTTAAATTTCACATAAGGCACTGCTATCATGAACAATAAATAAAATATTTTACACTTGAAATAAAGGCAGCCATGATGCCAGCTTGCTGCCAGGATTCGAATGGAACATGAATAATGAAACCAGCAGTATATTAAAGAGAAATAAAAAAATGTAAATAATAATAAGGATGGACCAATGTGATAGTAAATAGCGCTTAGTGATGACATTATTACTTGGGCAATGCATTGGTTGAACAGATGGACCAAGAATATGCTTGCTGTAGGTAGGCACTAGCGTAGGCATGAAACCATAACAGTAGGTGAGGTTGCGCTAACAGCATGAATAATGCAACACTAGCCATATGCAGTGCAAAAGTGGGAACACATTTCAGGGCATTTATTAAGTGTAAAATGTCCGATGCAATGCAAAATCACCTTGGCCCCACCATGCACCCCAATTTGCACATGTCCACTTAGATTTCTGCTAAAGACACATGTAATAAGGTCGGTGCTTATGTCCCTTCACTCTCTTGACAAATTTAAGCCATAAATGAGGCTAAGTCAAGAAGTACTTTAAGAGAAATTGGAAAAGCTTAATTTAATGATAGGGGTGATAATAAAGTGGGAGGCAGTTGAACGTTGATGTGACATTTTGCACAGTGCAACTCTTCAAGTTCTTCTTCATCTCCACGCACCTTCCCACTCTTCTACATTGCAGAGCC
Organism: Mixophyes fleayi; assembly: GCF_038048845.1. NCBI lineage: Eukaryota > Metazoa > Chordata > Amphibia > Anura > Limnodynastidae > Mixophyes > Mixophyes fleayi. The sequence goes on from NC_134406.1 coordinate 244,368,848, forward strand.
GTCTCCTGAGAGCACCATGTAGGTGTGGACGTTGGTGTGCACTGGGCAGAAACCAAAGTGTTTTGTGGTGCACACCAAGCGTGCTTTGTAAATGATACCCACAGACATCATAGGTCCTGAACAACACTATAACTTGCTTAAAAAAAAAATTAAATCAGTTTTTACTCTTTGGAAAATGTTGACTTCCTTTTTGAATACACATTACCCAGCACCATTACTTGGAAAGGTTCATATTAATCTTTAACAGGGTTATGCAGCTAGAGTTTGGCTATTTTTTCACTTTGGCATGCGGGATACTTAGGTATTGTATACTTTCTACGTGGTTTATGGTGCTCTACTGGATACATTCAGTAGCATCTGACGTCTGCCTGTTTTGGATTGTATCCACTTCAAACCTTTCTATACACATATTTTTATGGATTTATTCATGTGTTAATCCTGGTAGTGTTGTATTTTATTCATTATTATATGGTATATGTATGTGTTGTGTATTGTTGGATATATGTTGGCATAGCATCCTGCACGTAGAATATAAGAGATTCATTGTTTATAGTTTGAAAGAGCTTGTGACGCATGCACTCAGTGGTGGAACTAATACTCATTTATCCTATCAATCCACTAGGATCTAGAGATTTTACCATACCACTCATATAGAGTTGGACATACATCTGTTTTATTTGCATAAAATCTGCATTTCCGTAGTGCTCATGAGCATCAAATAAACATAGGCATGCATCCGTATGTTTTGTCACATTTTATACTTACAACTCCATTAAAACTGGAGAGGTGGAATGTGCAAAGGAATGGGCGTGTGAGACGAGGCTAAGTACAGGATGGGCACATAACTGCAAGGAAAATGTGGGTACAGATGCATATCCACCTGTCAGAAGACGTGTCTCTTGCCGGTGTTGAACGTTTGGTGCAACAATATGAAATGAAGATGATGACAATCAGCTGCACTATCCACCATTTCTGATTGGCTGATTGCAGATTGACCCCTCTAGCTGTATTTATATTATTAGTGTGGCTGCTATAATATATGACCACGCAGCCATCTATTCACGTTCATTGTTTTATATCTTCGGTTGGACTACAGCAAGAAAGAAGATTCACTTTTTATTTTTAAAGGGGATAACAACAGATGTTTGTATTTACTTGAATGAATTTAATTTGCATTTAATTATGCAGTATTTTATACTTTCACATTTATTAATAACTGTCAAGACATTATTCTATCTTGTGTATATAACACTTCATTACATTATTAACTAATTGGGTAATGTGACTTTCACACTAACTATTAATACAGTCAAGCCACGCCTCTAGGCTTTCTCTATGCTATCGCGGGGAGTAATTATAGAGATTTGTTACTCCTGCCGTCAACCAGGACATATGCTACTGATGTAGAGCATAATGAAACACGTCCAACTGAAAATATGCATGTAAAAGCACTTTTTCAATCATACGTCATTACATGCTTACGTTGTGGGAGCAAATGCGTCAAACTCTACGTGAGCCCCTTAATCATTAAATTCAAAATGTTCACCATACAACTTATACTAAATGGTCTTTATGGGCATATATATATGTGCTGTATATGCTTGAGTTGTCATTGCCCTTTGGTCTAAGTGCTCCCAACAGTTTGTGTAGATGTCTAAGTATTAATAAAGAAATACTGGTGAGTTAATGAAAAATTGTGGAGTGCACAAACAGTGTGACAAGTGGTAGATGATAGAAATTATTCATTTTTATATCCTCTGTGGGGGAGTTAAATGCACTTTTCAGCATTAACAGTCCTGCCACCGTAATAATACAACATAGCCAGGAATAAGCAAAATATACATGGCAATAAGTAACAAATTGCTCCGTCACATCAATGAGCCACTGTGAGTGTTTTTATTTATTGCCGGCTGTAAGGCGTTTATTGTCCATTTTACAATGCTAAATGCTCGGCATACAATTTCATCAGGAATCCTGCCAGCCACTCTCTGCTCCCCCAACGTACTGCAATGTACTTTACAGCTTTTCAAGTTAAGGATGAAATATCTCAGAGTAAAAATAATGCTTAAATAGAAATGGCAGCGAGCTACACAGAGAATAGTTATTTCATTACCTGGTTCATGACATGAAAATGTTCTCAAAGACAATTAAAAATAAAGCAAAAAAAAAAATACAAGTGAAATGAAATAGATTTTGAACAACACTTTTACCTCTTATTAGCATTAAGGAGAGACTGCAAGTTCAGATACTTCTATTATTAAGGCAGATTTGATTGTATTTAATGTCCCTATCTACAATAGGAAATAAGCTCATGCCTGTGCATTGGAAGCAATTATGTCTGTAGAGCAGATCTGTTGATATACAAGTCTAATGAAAACAAATATCGCTGTCTGAACAATAAAGTTCTCGAAGCGTTGAATTCCCCTTTAACCATTTCACGTCTGGATAGTTTTCTCCACATATGACCTGGCCAATCTCTATATTTTGCTGATGTGCAAATTTCACAAAGAATACATTTTGTATTTCTTGTTTTATTGAGCTGGGCAGCGTACTAGGGAACAAAATCATTTATTTATTTTGATTTTTTGTTAGCATGCCTCTCAGAGTAGACATCCACACCTCTCGCAATCATCTCCCTGACAAGACAGGTTGACAGCACCTAGCTTAGCTGATCCTCTCTAGCTCTCCTCATAACTCACAGCAGTATTGCCGACTCCTCCATGCCTCTCACTCGGCTCCAGAACCCTCCTCCTGGAACTCAGTCTCTCTCTCTCTCCCTCTCTCTCTGACACTCGAATATGTCTCTTGTAACAGCTAGATCTTTGAGACGCCCTCTCCGAACTTATGCTTGACACTGGAATGGTGGCGCTATGCCTTGCCCCTGTGTCTGTCGGAAGGGCATGGTAGTAAAGGGGAATTTTTAGGTACCCTTAATTTAAATAGAAACATAAAAATTTACCTGAAGCTCATTATAATGGTGGTAGGTCCCACAAAAGTTCCCAAAGGTCCCATAAAATTTTATTTGAACATATCTCAGGTGCTGACATCTGTCCTCCTAGAAATAGGCAACTCCACCCTCTACCTATTGTGGAACTAAAAGTCCCATAATGGAATTTAAGGGATGCTGGTTCTTGAAGTTCCATGACTTTTAGTGGCCACAGGTTGACTAAGTGTGGTCCACACCACACTGTTTTAGTAATTCTCACTAATTAAGTTTTATTTAAAAAATGCCATTTACTAACTTTTTCTCAGGGAGTACAGTGCCTCTAGTCAAGTCCCCAAGAGAGGCTGCCACTCACATGACCTGGTGAGGAGAGGCTGTCACTCACATGACCTGGTGAAGAGAGGCTGCCACTCACATGACCTGGTGAGGAGAGGCGACCACTCACATGACCAGGTTAAGAGAGGGTGCCACTCACATGACCAGGTTAGGAGAGGCTGCCACTCACATGACCAGGTTAAGAGAGGCTGCCACTCACATGACCTGGGGAAGAGAAGCTGCCACTCACATGACCAGTTGAAGAGAGGCTACTACTCACATGACCAGCTGAAGAGAGGCTGCCACTCACATGACCAGGTGAAGAGAGGCTGTCACTCACATGACCAGGTGAAGAGAGGCTGCCACTCACATGACCTGGTGAAGAGAGGCGGCCACTCACATGACCAGTTGAAGAGAGGCTACTACTCACATGACCAGGTGAAGAGAGGCTGCCACTCACATGACCAGGTGAAGAGAGGCTGCCACTCACATGACCAGGTTAAGAGAGGCTGCCACTCACATGACCAGGTTAAGAGAGGCTGCCACTCACATGACCTGGTGAAGAGAAGCTGCCACTCACATGACCAGTTGAAAGAGAGGCTGCCACTCACATGACCAGGTGAAGAGAGGCTGTCACTCACATGACCAGGTGAAGAGAGGCTGCCACTCACATGACCAGGTGAAGAGAGGCTGCCACTCACATGACCAGGTGAAGAGAGGCTGTCACTCACATGACCTGGTGAAGAGATGCTGCCACTCACATGACCTGGTGAAGAGAGGCGGCCACTCACATGACCAGGTGAAGAGAGGCTGCCACTCACATGACCAGGTTAAGAGAGGCTGCCACTCACATGACCTGGTGAAGAGAAGCTGCCACTCACATGACCAGTTGAAGAGAGGCTACTACTCACATGACCAGGTGAAGAGAGGCTGCCACTCACATGACCAGGTTAAGAGAGGCTGCCACTCACATGACCAGGTTAAGAGAGGCTGCCACTCACATGACCAGGTGAAGAGAAGCTGCCACTCACATGACCAGTTGAAGAGAGGCTACTACTCACATGACCAGGTGAAGAGAGGCTGCCACTCACATGACCTGGTGAAGAGAGGCTGCCACTCACATGACCTGGTGAAGAGAGGCTGTCACTCACATGACCTAGTGAAGAGAGGCTGCCACTCACATGACCTGGTGAAGAGAGGCGGCCACTCACATGACCAGGTGAAGAGAGGCTGCCACTCACATGACCAGGTTAAGAGAGGCTGCCACTCACATGACCTGGTGAAGAGAAGCTGCCACTCACATGACCAGGTTAAGAGAGGCTGCCACTCACATGACCTGGTGAAGAGAAGCTGCCACTCACATGACCAGTTGAAGAGAGGCTACTACTCACATGACCAGGTGAAGAGAGGCTGCCACTCATATGACCAGGTGAAGAGAGGCTGCCACACACATGACTAGGTGAAGAGAGGCTGTCACTCACATGACCTGGTGAAGAGAGGCGGCCACTCACATGACCAGGTGAAGAGAGGCTGCCACTCACATGACCTGGTGAAGAGAAGCTGCCACTCACATGACCAGTTGAAGAGAGGCTACTACTCACATGACCAGGTGAAGAGAGGCTGCCACTCACATGACCTGGTGAAGAGAGGCTGCCACTCACATGACCTGGTGAAGAGAGGCTGCCACTCACATGACCTGGTGAAGAGAGGCTGCCACTCACATGACCTGGTGAAGAGAAGCTGCCACTCACATGACCAGTTGAAGAGAGGCTACTACTCACATGACCAGGTGAAGAGAGGCTGCCACTCACATGACCAGGTTAAGAGAGGCTGCCACTCACATGACCAGGTTAAGAGAGGCTGCCACTCACATGACCTGGTGAAGAGAAGCTGCCACTCACATGACCAGTTGAAGATAGGCTACTACTCACATGACCAGGTGAAGAGAGGCTGCCACTCACATGACCTGGTGAAGAGAGGCTGCCACTCACATGACCTGGTGAAGAGAGGCTGCCACTCACATGACCTGGTGAAGAGAGGCTGCCACTCACATGACCTGGTGAAGAGAGGCGGCCACTCACATGACCAGGTGAAGAGAGGCTGCCACTCACATGACCAGGTTAAGAGAGGCTGCCACTCACATGACCTGGTGAAGAGAAGCTGCCACTCACATGACCAGGTTAAGAGAGGCTGCCACTCACATGACCTGGTGAAGAGAAGCTGCCACTCACGTGACCAGTTGAAGAGAGGCTACTACTCACATGACCAGGTGAAGAGAGGCTGCCACTCACATGACCAGGTGAAGAGAGGCTGCCACACACATGACTAGGTGAAGAGAGGCTGTCACTCACATGACCTGGTAATGAGAGGCTGCCACTCACATGACCAGGTGAAGAGAGGCTGCCACACACATGACCAGGTGAAGAGAGGCTGCCACTCACATGACCAGGTGAAGAGAGGCGGCCACTCACATGACCAGGTGAAGAGAGCTAGCAGCTCACATGACCAGGTGAAGAGAGACTGCCACTCACATGACCAGGTGAAGGAGTAATGTCAGTAGAATGTAGAGGCACAGGTGCTGGGCCATTGTAGCACATGACTGTTTCAGAGTTCTGTATATAGTGTTCAGTTACCTCTGCCTTATGCAGTAGGACAATAGATTCACCAGCAACACTAACTTGCGTTACTGGTGAGCCTATTATTGTCACAAAACAATAATTCGCACAATATGGGGTCCATGCACCAGCAGTTGCACCAGCCCACTAGTATAATACCCTGTGCTTCGATATGACAATCTGTCCAGTAACACTGGGGCATTCTACTTGGAGACATGCTGGACCTCTGAAGGTACCCAAAGTAAACAGCATTTTCAGAATTATTCCTTACAGTGGATTCGAGAGTGAACTGTAAGTTATGTTTTTCCCTATCCAGAGGTGTAGCGTGGAGCCATGGCACCGGAGGTAACAACATGGTAGTACGTCCATGCCCCTCTCACCCACCTCCCGGCAGTACTAAAGTGTGCAACCAGAGAAGGTATAGCCAGCCCATGAAGGACAAGGAAGAGTGCAGTGCACCCTCCTGGGGGGGCTAGCACACAGCGCTGGCCCATAGTGGATAAGTAGCGACCCATCTCTTATTGATCTTAGGTACCATAAATATGATGGCAGTTCTACTTTCTGTGTATTATGTATCTAGCTGTATAAGAGTGTAACCTTTGGTTCTCCAGCTATTTTGGAACGACAAGTTCTAGCCTGTCTTCTATTGGGACATACTGTGCTAATTTCACAACACTGAAGAGCCAGAGGCATGATCAAAGTAAAGTGTCATTGGCTGAGAGCTCACCTACCTTGCAGCCTGTATTCTGGTCTGTCTGCATGTTCTCTGCAGCTTCTCCGGAGCAGTGTAAAGTAGTGGAGTCCCTCCACGTGGGAGGCTCGCATCGCTATACAAAGTAAATATGCTATATAGTCACATGTCTGATATTTTAAGGTCTTTCACTATGCTAAAAAAAAGACACATCAGAAGAACTACATTTAAAAAAAGGATTTATTGATTATTTCTGTTTTTATAAAAAAGTAATTTTGATACCGCTTGTCTAAATTAGGGTTATGAAGATTGCCATGGAGCTTCATCCATTTGATTTTTGCTAAAATAAATGCACCAGTTAAAAAATCTAAGGACCTATTTATCATGTATTAGACCCTTTGTGGTTATATGTAAAACATGTATTGTCACTTATCATGGTGATAAAATAACGTCACCAGGGCAACTCAGCGATTCTCAGCTGCCCCAGTGATGCTGTCCTGAAGGATTAATTTACTGCTTTGTCAGGTCCATCTTTGAGAAGGTTTGTCAGATTTGTGAGTATATTTACTAAACTGCGGGTTTTAAAAAGTGGAGATGTTGCCTATAGCAACCAATCAGATTCTAGCTGTCATTTATTTAGTACATTCTACAAAATGACAGGTCGAATATGATTAGTTGCTATAGGCAACATCTCCAGTTTTTCAAACCCGCAGTTTAGTAAATATACCCCTTGGTCTTTCATTTTCACTAATGTGGAAATATGATTTTTAAGATAGATAACATGTATTTTAAAAATTTTAAAAACCTTTATACATTCAAAAAGCTTTATTCAAGGAATACAGCATTTTCTTAAACGATGTTAATCTGTTATCGGTCAACAGGATAGGTCTTACAGTGGTACATATACCGCCATAATACTAGTGCAGTTCACATGGGGGTGAAGCCTGTGAATCTTACTGCCAGCAATAACAGGGTTATAGGGTGAAAAAAAATGCTTACAATCAGGAGAATGTGCCTGCCTGCCATCCTCCGGTTGGTCCACATGGCTTCTGATCGGCAGCCACCGGGATTCCATCGCCTTCAGCAGAAGAGGAGGTGGAAGATAAGGGGGGGGGGGGGCGATGTGGGAGAAGGTGTAGGGCAAGAGGTAAAGTGGGTTGCGAGGAACACAGGGGAAAAGTGGGTGGTGGGCGATATTGTAGAAGAAAGTGGGGGATTGATACAGTAAGAGGGGTTGGCAGACAGACACAAAAGGTGGGAAAGGAAGGACAGACACCCATAATACAAAGGCAGAAACACACAAACACAAAAAATAACAAAGAGAGACAGATGAGGGGACATAGATACAAAATTATAGATGGCCTCAGTCATGATAATTCTGCTTCTGCTGCAGTCCTCCCTCTGCCGCCAGGAGCACCGCTACGCACCTGCCCCTAAAAAGTTAGCTCACAGGTAATTTAGATCATAATTTCCCTCTCTTCGGTCCCAAAGTGTTGCACATCTGCTAGGATAGGCAACATTACAGCTGCTTAGTAATGTGGTACAGCTTTTACAAAAATACAAAAGTTGGATCCTCTCTTCTTGCTAAAGTAAAATTTGTTCAATCTATAAAACGTAATAAATGGGTGAAACAGAGATAGCCCCTAAATTGTAATTTTTTTATTTACTCATTACTTTATGAACATCTGCAGCCATTAAAGAAACTCCTTTGCTGCAAAGATCTTCTTACAAACATTCCTTTCCTGCCTGTTCCCTGTTATTTGCACAACTGGTTATGATACAATTTCATTCACTCATCTGGTTCTTCTCATGAAAAAACTATTGCTGTTTCAGTTATGTATTGCAGTATACATTAAATGTAGCAATCACCCCACCCCTAAAAGAACATTGAAAGATATATATAAAAAAAAAATTGAGATAGTAAAAAAAATAGTTAGAAGGAAATTCCAGATCTATTCTGTCATAGTGATATGTCATATATTATAATATAAGTCATGGTAAACTGGAGAGACTGTAATAATTTCTTCTTTTCTTCAAATGTCTCCCATATATTTCCCATATTACGCTTCCATCAATTAATTCTAAAAAATACAGCTAATTCAAACATTTGCATTGTCTCTACATTTTGCTAGAACTTTCTCCTATTACAGAAATGTTCATTATCCCAGATTAAACAGGCAATTAGGTAACATGAATGCTGTACATACTACACTCCTTATTGGTGCCCTTAGGCTTTAGACCCAATGGTGGTGGGTTTGCTTTAAAAATAAAATGCACGTGGTAATCACAAATTAAACTGCATTTCTTAGCCTTATGTTTGCACGTGTCTAAAAAGTGTTTGATATTTGGTTCACATGCGATCTAAAGGCAAATGCATCGTTAGCACAAACAGTTTGGCATTTTTCCCATACACTTCAATGAAGTTTCCAGCATGTGCACTAGGGCCTGAGTCATTACGGAGAGAAAAGCATGAAAGAGAAGTAACTTTGCACCTGGGCAAAACCATGTTGCATTGGAGGAGGGAGGTACATTTAAAATGTGGACAGAGATTTATAGTTGGGATAGGGAATGTCCTAGATCAACTTTAAATTTCAATGTAAAAATAAATCTATCAAGTATTTGTGTGCTAGATGAATAAACAGCCAGTATTTAACTTATGTGCCAAGAAATAATTTGCACCCCTTGCAACATGGTTTTGTCCAGAAAACTTGAGTAAGAAAAGTTACTCAATTTTTTGCTTAACTTTCCTTAATGAATCATAGGCTCTCTTGTGGTTATCATCATCATCATCATCATCACCATTTATTTATATAGTGCCACTAATTCCGCAGCAAACATGGAGTAGCTGTTGCCCTGGATACTTGTTTGGCATCATGTTTACTGCTGGACACGGAACCTTGTTCCCCAAAGAGTGCATGGAGATCACCAAAGAAGGAACACAGATGGCAACAGCAATCGCAGTTGAAATCTCTGGGTCTAGAAGTTGAACTGAGATTATATTCCAGTAAATTTTGGCAACAGCCTTGTCCTTGGTGTAATGACATTCTTCGACACCTCCTTGTAATTTCACACTGCTTTCCCACATTTTTAACTGTTTTATATTTGTGAGTAGATGATTATGTTGGAAGTTGGGGCTGATCTAAAGTACTCTAACTGCTAAGATGATTTACAGGTAGGTGCAAATGTTGCCCAGGCTCAGAATTTACAGCCAGGTAAACCTTGTTGAACGGCAAAGGGTGCAAATACAAATATTCTGTTGTATGTAGGACCAATGATGCATGCTCATGCAGGCTGCCTATATATATGGTTACCTCTATATTTATACTGCATTTTAGAGGCTGCAACCTACTAACGACTCTAAACCCTGAACATTTTATTTTACTCTCTTGCAGCAAAAATGTTGTTTGAGTTGCTCCTAACTCTGAATCAGAAAACATTCTTACTATACGCTAAGGGCCTCATTTCAAATTGGATGTGTAATATCCTGCAAATCACAGGTATTTTACTACATGTGCTCACTGTCTCACTCAGAGACCTACATGAATTGTGGCTGCTGACTGTGATTTATACTGTGTGACTGCTGGCTAGCATAATATAGGATCTTCCTGCAAAGAGCCATTGAATGGTATTTGCTAAACTGTTATCCTGAGGGATGTTTGCAACCAATTTATGTAAAATGTATGCAAAAGCCAGATGTTAAAGCCAGCCCAGAAGGAAGCATCTTTGCAGTACAAGAAAAGACCTAACTTGCCACTGCCAATGAGATGTCAGCAGGAATCATATGAAAACAGATAAGTTGATGGTTTATTTTGCTTTTCTATGTTCAAGTTGTTAAAATGAAACGTGACACACCAAGCTGTGTTATTGAAACCACTGACCGGGACTGTAATATTGCTATTAAGAGGTGTTATAGTGCTGTTTGAAAGAAAGGTTTATTGAAGTCAAATCTACTACATTTAAAGTTTATCTGCAAGCTGGCGCAGTGTGCAAGGTACATAGAGAGAAATCATATGTCACAAGAGTTGCACCAGAAGTTTAATTCTATTGTGGAACTGCCTAAAATGGTTGCTGAGGACATAATTGCAAGTTGTATAACTCTACAGTTGCTGGGAGAGATCAATTACTGATTTTATCTTGTACAAGTAAATAAGCTTCATGTGTCCAGCTGAAACTTCGACTTTAAACTGCGGGTTACAATTTATCCCCGTGGGTTCCTTCTATTGTAAAGTGACCCTAATCTACAATATTTTGTGCTAAAGCATCTAACCTGAACAAGCTGGCTTAATCCTTGTTGCATCTTTACTGATTTTGTGTGACAAGTTGTGAGGCGCCTTTCCTGCACTTCCACTAGGTGTCGGGGACGACCGCCTGACTCTTCTGTGAACTTGTGTCTCATTCAGGGCCAGTGCTAGGGTTCTCAGCTCCCTAGGCAAAATTTCAAAATACCCACTTCCCTCACACACTTCACTTTTGGTAAAAAAAAAAAAAAGATAAGCCTTACCTCCTACAGCGGTCTGGCTGCCGTGATGTTTCATAGAGAACGTTGTCCAGACTCCACTGCTGTCCAGGGGCAATCACAGGATTTCTAGAGGGGAAGTATCCAAGCATTAGATATGGGAACAAAAACTTGTGAGAATGACCCATCACACTGCTCCCCCTGCAGCACACTGCCCCCCCCCCACTGCTTGACCATGTCCCCCCCTGCAGCATACTGCCCCCCCTGCTGCTTGACCATGTCCTCTCTTCCCCCCCTGCAGCACCATGTCCTCTGTCCCACCCCCCTGCAGCACCATGTCCTCTGTCTCCCCCCCCGCAGCACCATGTCCTCTGTCGCCCCCCCCTGCAGCACCATGTTCTCAGTCCCACGTCCCTGCAGCACCATGTCCTCTGTCCCCCCTGCTTGAACATGCCCCCCGCAGCGCAGCGCAGCGCAACACATCCATCTCTCTCTCTCTCTCTCTCTTCTCTCTCTCTCTCTCTGTCTCTGTCTGTCTCTGTCTCTGTCTGTCTCTGTCTCTACTTACCAGCTTGTCTCTCGGCGTTCAGGTGATTTCTGATTGTCAAATTGTGCTCTGCCCAATCACGGCTGACCTACCTGCTTTTATAGAAGCTTCTGGCACCACTAAGGTGCCAGAGTATTAGATCACTACCTGCTCCATATTTCTCCTTGTGTTACCAGCAAACTGCTCCTGTGTTATTTTTGCCAGAGCCATAACTAGGGCTGCGCGATAGGGCCGGCTGCTGAGGCCGCAAGGCTGAAGGGGCGCAGTTTACGAATATTTTAGGTTCATTTGGTTAAAATTGAGGGCTAGGGGGGGGGGGCGCCAATTGTTTCTCACACCAGGCGCTAAAATTTTAAGCTACGGCTCTGCTTTTTGCATAAGACTTCAGGATGCATATAACTAAAGAGTTAACTACTATCATATATTATCATAGGCATAGCATGCACATTGGATCTAGTCCCACATTTGTTAATGAATGAATATAAGATTTCAGTTGTCCATGTTACAGAATAAGGAGTTTAAGCAGTATATTGATACAGTGTATGCATTAAGAACGGAGTGTTGGGTGATTTACTGAGTGCGTTATCATTACTTTCAAGGCATCATTTATTGCATATGATATAGTATTCATGGTTTACACATAGAGCGACAATGGAAGGACTGCGATTCTAGCGCTGGGTGATATTTGCTATAATGTGCACAATTACGCCTCCTCTACTAGGAGCACTTTTACACTGCCCCATGCCAACCCTCTGCCTGTTTCCTTCCTCCAGAAATGCCGCCATCTTGATATGTAAAACCGTGCGCAGTGGCTAAAATCTAGGTACGCTCATACAAATTAGGGCACGCAGAAGGTCCACGACTGCTTTTGTGTAGCAGACGTTCTGCTCTTCATTAATGACCTCCATACAATTTAAAGTTGTTGTTATTTTTGCGTCTCGATTTCTGCTATGTAAATAAACTAAAATAAAAAATAGTCGCTGTCAGTGTGTCCATATGTGCTTTAATTGAACAGCTTTGGGTATTCAACAGCAAATTATTTTGGTCTCTCACTTACTTGGCACCAAGCTGCTTTGTTCGGGAATTAAAAGTGATCCTTTAATACATAAATGAAATTATAGTTGCAGTAACAACAGGTCACCATTTAAATAGAATGTCTTAAAATAATCCCCTAAATGCGACGTCTCAGTACGACTGCAATAATAAATATGAGAAAGAGGCAGACTGACATCAGTGAAGAAATCTGTTCAGGCACATGGTAGGAAAATTGTTTCTGTAGATAATAAACAACAATGTCTGGGGTCTATCAGGAGAAATCCTTCTATGGTTACTGAATGGCACAGGGGTGGACTGACTACTAGATAGTCACACTGAGCGTATGGCTAGGCCAGCACATTCAGTTACTTATTTCTTGATGCTCAAGCCTGATTCATTAAGGAAAGTAAAGCAAAAAAAATGAGTAACTTTGCACCTTGGCAAAACTATGTTACTTTGGAGGGGGAGGTAAATTTAAAATTTGATGGCAGATTAATAGTTGGGGTAGGGCATGTCCTAGATCAGCTTTAAACTTCAGTGTAAAAATAAAGCTATCAAGTATTTGTGTGCTATATTAAAAGCAGCCAATATTTAACTTATGTGCAAAATAATAAACTGATTTGCACCCCTTGCATTGTAACATGGTTTGTCCAGGAGAAAACTTACTCCTTTTTTTGCCTTACTTTCCTTAATGAATCAGTCCCCTCATATTTATTTCCTCATGTTTATCTGGTGCAGGAGGTGGTATATGATATTTGATAGAATGCCATGAACATGTGGGTTGCACAACTTTAGAATTAGGATAAAATCATTCTGTAAAACAGACTGTTGAATATAGAGACGTTAGTAGATTTCTGGCTGAATCTCTAAGGGGAAGGACCTTTTGTACCCAATAGTTCCTGTTTGAAAAGAGATTTGCAAAAATGTGTACTCACCTTGGGATCAGTGCAGAACTACCAACACTGCAAGGGGTGCGGCTATGCATATACCCCCGAAATCTGAGCATGCACATCGGCCTCCGGTATTTACTGCGCATGCGATTACACCTGTACACTCTCAGAAGAGTAGAGCAGGGAACTCAGGAAGGTGAATGGCCACCATTGGGCCAACGCCCAAATTTTGCTATGGGGCCTGGTAATACCGTGTGCATTTATGTATGCTTGGGATTATTTAGCCTGCCCCATTAAGGCTTTGTGAAACATTTATGGAGAAACTCTGGATAGATTATTCCCCAAACTGTTTGAAAAAAAGCAAGCTGGTGCCAAATATTCAATTGCATGCGGAGATACATCTGTTTTTGAATGGGACTTTCTCTTCCAAATTAACATAATAAAGGATGTGAATGTTGTCTCCGTTTTTTTAATTTACAAAGTGGTGAAACACCCGGACCACAATAAAGAGATTACTTGTGCCTCGGTTGGGCTGCCTGCTCTTGGTTAAAATGAATTACATACAAAAGCAGGTTATGGGGCAGATTCAATAAGTAGTGATGTGACACCAGATTATGGGGCGGATTTAATTACTAGCAATGTGCCCCCAGACATCACAGCAATGGTTAGCTGTGCACATTTCTGGGTACTACAGTACCCTAACATTGAAAATTTTCCTGTGCATATCTATGGGGTATGTACAAAAATCGGTGATGTTGCTTACACACTCAGTGCCTTTGCAATCATTGCAGAGGCACTTTGCCGCACATCGCTATTAATTGAATCGGCCCCCATTTATCTACAGGTTGAATGCATGATACACACCACTATTTAGCTGCAACTACTGTACGTCTTCTTTGGGACACTTGCTCAAATGAAGATCCTGGAGATTTGTTCTCTACTTTCTCAGCTCTCAAAAAAGGTGATTATATATGTAACCCGTGTTAATGAGAATGTTTATTTATGTTACCAGTGTAAGTGAAATAGTTAAAATAATGTTAACACTAATACAGAAACAATAGAGTTGACATTAGAAATTAGTGTGCATGAGGAATGTGTTCAGATAAAGAGCAGTAAGGAGTATCATTAGAAATGAAGAAAACATAAGGGCCTGGTGACAGGGAGCATGAGAGTGTGAGATAGTTGACACAGTTGAGTGGACAAGAGAACAAGAGAGAAGGGGGGGGACATGTGAGAGGCAAGGAAGAGGAACATTAAGGAGAATTTAGCAATATAGTATATAAAATAAGAGTATTGTGACAAAATAAGAATGTAGCAATTGATTCAATAGGAGAGTAAACTACAGAGAAACCTCAGACCATAAGGATGAGAATCTGTATGCCGGGAATAGGTTAGTTGTGAGAGATAAATGTATCAACCCAAAGTCAACCCACAGTCCAGTAGTAAAAAGTGTGTGCAATTTGTATACAGATGGTTATATAACTTCTCTTCTCTAAAGGAAAAAGATACGGGTTTAGAGATAATCAGACTAATATTTTACTTTATGCATAGACAGTTAAATTATAATAATCATTTACCTCACTCACTGCATTAAGATAATGGACACATAAATACATAGTGCCTGATTCATTAAGGTACACAAAGCTAACGTAATGTGTGTTTTCTTTTAAAACACACGTAAATCCGGCATTCACACATCCGTATTCAACTACTGTAGAAGCAGATCTGAAGCTGCCTCTCTTGTTGTATACGGGTCTGTGCTCTGCTTTGACAGAATACACTGCAGGATAAATCCAATGCGTATGTGTAGTATGTGTAGTATTAAGTCCTAAAAGGACGCACAGAAAAAACGTATATAGATTTTTTTTCCATGAAATACATTTATCATGATGTTATTAATGTCTACTGTACATAAAATGCATTTACAGTTGCTCCTGATTCACACACATGTTCTAGCATACATACACATCCAATTGGCACGTACTACAGACCTGTATCTGGTGCAAGTTATAGGACAGAAAAACACAACACTTACCTTAGAGACGCCAAAAGCCTGAATCGGGGACGCTGCTGCGTACGTTCGGGCTGGGCCCATAGTGTCCGGAGTGTGTACATCGATCCGTAGACTTTTGTGTCATCAGTCACTTATGATACATTGAATCTTATGATTTAACATGGTTTAAATTATATGGTGTATAGTAGCTTTGAAGATAGATTCAAGGAAAGGCTATCTAAAGTGGTAATAATACTGGAAAAAAATGTTTTCATTAATTCAAGACATATTGGTAACCATGATTAAATTATAAAATTTTTACAAGGATATACACCTAAGCGCTGCAACAAGTAAATAACTCAACTGTCAATGCGTGCACCAACGACCATTCAAGGGGGACATATATCTATATATCTATATATATGAACTTATATTGTAAGATTATATAGTATAATACCTATGGTTTTATTCATGGTGTAATAGTATTAAAGTAACAGTTTATAAAGAAGAATTATTCATAGCGTACCAATCAAATTGTGTAAGTATAAGGTTGACTAGTTATAAGTGTTGTAAAATGTATTTAAAAAAAAATAAAGTTATATAATTTTTTTTATAAAACCGCTATAAGAATTAGGGAATAAAACGAGATGATCTAGAAGATTAGTTAAATTATATAGATTGCATGTTGATTTCTTTCATAGGTAAATCGAGGGGGGGGGACTTCCTAGTGCCCGAAAACCCCCCTCCTGGGGCACTGTATAATTGAGATGGCTGGACCCTAGCCCCGCTTCACACGGCTCTGCTTGAAAATGGAGAGTTGCGTGCACTTAACAGTAGTGCACGCAGCATTGCCCATGTATATTATAGGGAAAGGAAGAGTTGGAGAGCAGCCAAGCACTGTCTAAATATTATAGCCACGCCCCCATGCATGCTGGTCACACCCACTGGTGGCGTGGTGTGGAAACCCCCCTCTACAAATCCTGCGTTTGCCCCTGTCTTTATACATTGAATGTATTAGTTTCTGGGATATGCTGTATAATAATGTTATTGTGTAATCAATACTTTCCATTGTTATAATCAAAATATAATATAATACATAATTTTAGGTGTCTGCGTGAATCTATCAGATTAAATATTACCAAGGAACTAGAGGGAGGGCTTTCACCCCTGGTAATTATATCTCCATTATTTATAAGTGTACCATACATTCAGATGAAGGCATTAACAGCTCAATAATACCTAGTAAAAGGGTGTTACATATATATGCATTTTAAGATACATAGAATGGGATCATATTAACATCAGTTATTTTATCATAAAATAGTATTGTGATTTATTTTCATATCTACATCACTTAATATGAAGTTCCTCATGTACATGTGACCAGTTTTCTTATTGTAATGTATTTATTTCACTAAATTGTGTTGTTATTTTAATATAATGCCTAATAAATAATAGACTAAATGAAATACTAAATATAGTATTAACAGCACTATTATGGAAACTACTGAGGAGGAAAGGGATCTAGGAGTCACTATTTCAGGTGACTTAAAGGCAGGTAAGCAATATAACAAAGCAATGAGGAAGGCAAGTCAGATGCTTGGTTGGGTTGTATAGGGAGAGGACTCAGTAGTAGAAAGAAAGAAGTAATTATACCACTGTATAGGTCATTGGTTCGGCCTCATCTAGAATACTGTGTTCAGTTCTGGAGGCCATATCTCCAGAAGGATATAAATACAGAGAAGGGCAACTAAAATGGTGCATGGCCTACAGCACAAAACTTACCCAGATAGACTAAAAGATCTTAATATATATAGTTTGGAGCAGAGAAGGGAAAAGGGGGACATGATAGAAACTTTCAAATATATCAAGTGTTTTAACAAGGTACAGGAGGGAAACATTCTTCAAAGGAAGAGAAATGTTAGAACACGAGGACATGCACTGACACTGGGGGGAAATAGGTTCTGAGGAAATTTCAGGAAAAACAACTCCACAGAAAGGATATTGGATAAGTGGAATAGCCTCCCATCAGAGGTGGTAGTGGCTAATACAGTAGAGCAATTTAAGCATTGCTTGAAATAGACATAAGGACTAAATAGGGTTGGTGGTTACTGTAGGTTAAAAAATAGGCAGACTAGATGAGCCAAGTGGTTCTTATCTGCCACCAAAATCTATGTTTCTATGTTGCTAGAATTTGAGCCATTTTCCTGTTCCTGTACTCTGCCTATTTTGTATCTGACACAATGGGCCTGAGTCATTAAGGAGAGGAAAGCATAAAAAAGGAGTAACATTTGCACCTGGGCAAAACCATGTTGCATTAGAGGGGGAGGTAAATTTAAAATGTGGGGACAGGTTTATATTTGGGGCAGGACATGTCCTAGATCAAATTTAAATTTCAGTGTAATAATAAAGCTATCAAGTATTTTTGTGCTATATGAAAAAAACAGTATTTAACTTATGTGCAAAATAATAAACCAACTTGCACCCCTTGCATTGTCACATGGTTTGTCCCAGAGAACATTTACTCCTTTTTTGCCTTAATGACTCAGGCCCAATGTGATCTATTTTTATATATCATTTTTTCTCTAGATATTTCTTTATGTTTATTTATATACTTTACATATATTTATATTTTTTTACTTTATGTCGGTATGGAATTATTTTACTTGTCCCTCTTGCTCCTATTTTGTTTACAATTTTTTTTTTGTTGCAAGAGGAAACCAGTTACATTTTGCATTTTAGTTCCTCTTCTAGATCAAATCTACTGAGGTATAAAGCATAAACAAATATATAGCATTTACTTATATATTTATATAGCTTGGGAACATAAGTACAGCACATTTTTAATAAGTATGTTTTATTCCATCGTTCTTCTTCTACATCTTCTGTAGAAAAATATTAAGTAGCTGTTCTCCTAGTAGCCCAGACCAGTGATTGTCTGCAATGACTTTCTCAACACATTGCTGGAATAATTCTAGTATAGGCGTGTGTTGTTATGCTACTGTACTTGCTTGGTTGATGGCGGCATGTGTGCCCTACAATTTTTTTTTTTCATGCATTTGTGACAATGGAGACAAATTGCAGTGTGTTCCTTCTGTGGAAGTTGTACTCCCTTGGTTCACCTGTACATGTATATTACACTGCCTTGCCATAGCTATTAGCGTATTCATAAAAATGGGGGATCATAGAGTATATCTTACATCTTGTGATTATCCTGAATCTCCTGGTGTGCTAGAGAATATCTGCAGCCAGAATTGACATTCAACAATGAAGAGAAACTTCACACAATTGCTCCCCTTGCAAATATAAATTCTGCGTGTTGCAATGTTCTGGTGTGAATATATGTTTGTAAAGATTATGAGATGGTTTCACTAGTGTTTGCATCCAGGCATCGACCAAAACTGTAATTGTCAGCCTGGGACATTGCATAGTTCATGGAACGAGAATGGTTACTTCTGTAGCTTGCACAATAACGTTAAAATGAATCTATAATGTTTATATTATCTTCAATGAACAATACGATGATTCATCATCATCATCATCATTTATTTATATAGCGCCACTAATTCCGCAGCGCTGCACAGAGAACTCATTCACATCAGTCCCTGCCCCATTGGAGCTTACAGTCTAAATTCCCTAATATAGACACACACTCACACAGACAAAAAGGGAGATAGACAGACAGGGACTAGGGTCAATTTTTGATAGCAACCAATTAACCTACCGGTATGTTGTTGGAGTGTGGGAGAAAACCCACGCAAACACAGGGAGAACATACAAACTCCACACAGATAAGGCCATGGTTGGGATTCGAACTCATGACCCCAGTGCTGTGAGGCAGGAGTGCTAACCACTGAGCCACCGTGCAGCCACACATGATTGCACTTTCTGGTGCACCCTGACTAGTGGATAGAACATATAGCAGATGGTAATTTAAAAAGCCTTTGTAAACCTTATATAGCGACAAATATTTTCCTGTTCATGTGTGCCAGATTGTCCAAAATGTATATTTTTATTTATAGTAACGACTTATTGGTATAAATATATACCAATCAGCTCCTTATGTTGTCCGATATTAAAACAAATATCCTACTTAATTTGTTCTGTATTACTTTTAATACTATTACAATCAATTGTTATTTTGAATTTAATTTGACAGTGGGCATTGAGGGGATCATATTGTTCTAGCCTGTGTATATATTTTTTTACAAAAGGAAGGATAAGGGGGCCCAAACCAGAATCTTGCCTAGAGCCCCATGAATGACCCTGATTACTAGGTGGCACGGTTGCTTAATTCAAGTATGACAGGTCCATATTAAATCTCGCCTCCTAATTTTAATTGTAGATATAATATAAGGGCAAATGATAGCTATGTGGCTCATACTGAGGAGGGTACATGTCTGTTGGTTTTGCGGAAAATATGCAAATTTGTACTGTGCATACCCACCAGTAAAGCATATCCTTACGGTCCTATGCAGATTTGGTCCCATCTTACATTTGCACCTCCTTAGACTTGGAGAAGCGGGACGGGGGAGTAAAGGGTAGAGAGAGACATAGATCAAGTACAGTTAGGGCATGTTTGCATAATTGTGCCTGGAGCAGACCCGCACGGAGACATAGGTGAGCCATATCACATGCTAACTGCTTCTGATTGGCTGATTGATGGTTCCCCTTGGAAGCTGACAGTTCTTTCTTCATTAATCATGCCTATACTATGTGAACTCATTTTTTGCTACTTTCATGCATACACAAGAAGGAAAAGGGTTGTAAGCTTGCGAGCAGGGCCTTCTCACCTCTTTGTCTGTTTTACCCAGTTTGTTTATTAGTTTATTATGTTTGTCCCCAATTGTAAAGCGCTACGGAATATGTTGGCGCTATATAAATAAATGATGATGATGATGATAATGAAAGGGTACCTGTATTGTAGATGGTTTGTATTTACATTACACCTAATACCAAACTCGTTTTTCGCAATCAAAACAAATGTTAAGAAACATTTCTCTAATTAGTACAAAATAAGTTATTATTTACTACAACCCAAGTTTCCTTACAGGCAGTTAAGTGACTTAACATGATAGGATGTGTTAAGTGATAGAACTTTCAGTACTTGCCTGTGTCCAGTGGTTTTGTTGGCCACCAGGATAAATAGGGAAGAATAGCTTCCTCCCTACGATGTAACTGTTACCTGCCAAAGACACTGCAGAGTTGATTGATGACATAGTCATTTTATCACAACTGTACGCAATTTATATCTGTGCATTAAACAGCGCTTCTGCTTTTACTCTTCAGTACACAGATTAAACAGCATTCAAAAGAGAGTTAAATTATACAAGCAGAGATAATGGAAGGTACATTTTGAATGACTGCAATTTATGAATTACTTTGCCATTACTGAGCTACTGCACTTGTACCAACTATACTGTAAAAACATCTTTATTATCATTGCATTGCAGGATAATGACAACACTATTCTTGGTTCTGGTGAAACTGTCCAATCACCATCCCTGTTTTCCAGCATCAGCTGACTAAGGTGAGTGTTACCGTAGGTATGGTCAGATCACAATAACTAGCACAAAGTTGCAGTGTGGGATGCATAAAGGACACGCTTTAGTATAGAATTGTAGGAGTGGGTCTTTAACAATAAAATATACAAATTTTAACCGTACACAACAGTATTTTTATAAGCAGGAAAAAGTTTAAATAAACTGTTCTACAAAATTATTGTTTGTCAACTGGGAGCTGCCAATATTGTTGTATACTGTTTTATGCTATTATCAATAAAAAAATATATATATATGATACAAAAACAAATAGTGGTGAAAATGATCTATTGTAACAAATATTGCAGAAGCTTAGTTTGATTACTCCACAGCAGTGCCGTAACTAGACATTTTAGTGCCCTGGGCGAGACAGGACACCGGCGCCCCCCATCTAAGTGGGAGTGTTAATCGTTGAGTGGGAGTGGTCAACCTACTGTGGGGGTGTGGCTAGCGCTTTACAAGTTCTAGACCGCACTGAAACCCTCTCCCTCCCCATTCTTCACGTTCTGGCTTTGTAAGGATCTTTATGTAATGAGCCTCCATAGAATCAAAGTACTTTAAATGCAGCTATCACATGCTAGCTGTATACAAAATGAATTGGTTATTGAAATAAAACTCACTGAAACAAATTAAAACATAATTGTAACGGTACCATCTGTATCACACTGCCCCTTCATCACACTGTGCCCTCCATCACAGTTTCTCCTTTATCACACCATGCCATGGAACCATCTTTATCACATTGTGCCCCCTTATCACCATCACACTAAATGAATAATATATATATATCACATGTACACACACACACATACAATATAAAGAGCCTCCTAGTGTCTGCCATACCATACAGAGAGCATTCCTGTGACCTCCATACAATACAGAGAGCATTCCTATGACCGCCATACTATACAGAGAGCATTCCTATGACCGCCATACTATACAGAGAGCATTCCTATGACCGCCATACAATACAGAGAGCATTCCTGTGACTGCCATACTATACAGAGGGCATTCCAATGACCGCCATATTATACAGAGAGCATTCCAATGACCGCCATATTATACAGAGAGCATTCCTATGACCGCCATACTATACAGAGAGCATTCCTATGACCACCATACAATACAGAGAGCATTCCTATTACCACCATACAATACAGAGAGCATTCCTATGACCGCCATACAATACAGAGAGCATTCCTGTGACCGCCATACAATACAGAGAGCATTTCTCTGACCGCCATACTATACAGAGAGCATTCCTATGACCGCCATACTATACAGAGAGCATTCCTATGACCGCCATTCAATACAGAGAGCATTCCTATGACCGCCATACAATACAGAGAGCATTCCTATGACCACCATACTATACAGAGAGCATTCCTATGACCGCCATACTATACAGAAAGCATTCCTATGACCGCCATACTATACAGAGAGCATTCCTATGACCACCATACAATACAGAGAGCATTACTGTGACCACCATACAATACAGAGAGCATTACTATGACCACCATACAATACAGAGAGCATTCCTATGACCGCCATACTATACAGAGAGCATTCCTATGACCACCATACAATACAGAGAGCATTCCTATGACCACCATACAATACAGAGAGCAATTCCTATGACCGCCATACTATACAGAGAACATTCCTATAACCACCATACAATACAGAGAGCATTCCTATGACCACCATACAATACAGAGAGCATTCCTATGACCGCCATACTATACAGAGAGCATTCCTATAACCACCATACAATACAGAGAGCATTGTTGTGACTGCAATACAGATACCATCCTAGTGACCCCATATAATACAAAGAGCATTTTTGTGACTGCCTCACAATACCAACCCCTAATCATGAATGAACCCCTCTTCAAAATTGTTAACTCCAGGATCATCATAAAATCCCTATCAACATTACCTCCCTCATCCAGTTTAATCATTAATCCCCACATCATAAATTAATTTCATTCATATTCATTAAACCCCCTCATTATATTCAGTCTCATCTAAAGACTGTAAATGTGTGTGCTCAGAGTGTCTGTCCCTGTATGTATGTGTCCAGTGTATGTACCAGTGCATGTTTGCCCAGTATCTGTACATGTGTGTCCGTGCTCAGTGTCTTTAATGGAGTTTCTGAAAAATGACTCACCATACGATGTCCAGGTACAGCACAACATGTACTTCCTCAGTGCAGAGGAAGTATCTGGATCCTGGAATGTTGGGGGCCCTATTTTTTTTTAAAAAAAATTGGTGCATTAAATTTAGAAAACTAATAATTAGCCCCAACATTAAAATAATAGTATTCCTATTTAATAAATAAACATATTTCCCTCCCTCCAAGCCCCAGCAATAAATGAAATAGCATTTACATTTAATAAATATAACCATTTCCTATAACCATTTCCCACAACCATCCCCAGAATTAAATAATTTATATTCACATTTAATAAATAGCTCTCCTCACCAAACTCAGACCCAGAGTTAATTAATAGCCCCAAACCACCCCAGCGTTAAATTAAAGGTCCAGTCACCTCACTTTAAATTAATAAACCCCACCATTAAATTAAAAAGCCCCATCAATAAATTAAATTGACCCACCAGCACCCCACAAATAAAATAGTACCCATTAAATAATTAGCCCCCACCTAAACGTTCCCATTAAATGAATAGCCTACCCCCACCTATGTACTAAGACACCCAACCTCCCTACCCTTATATCACACATTATATTAATACACCCCCATCCCCTCCCTCCATAATAGCAGCTTACATCCACCCCTCCCACCATAATAGCTGCTTACATGCCCCCCTCCCCTCCCCTCCCTCCCTCTTTAATGAAAGCTTACATGTCCCCCTCCCCTCCATAATAGCAGCTTACATCCACCCCTACCAACATAATAGCTGCTTACATGCCCCCCTCCCCTCCCCTCCCTCCCTCTATAATAACAGCTTACATGATCCCCTCCCCTCCATAATAGCAGCTTACATGTCCCCCTCCCCTCCATAATAGCTGCTTACATGCCCCCCTCCCCTCTCCTCCCTCCCTCCATAATAGCAACACACATCCCCCTTCCTCTGTTTTGAAGCTTACCTTTTTCTCTTTCTTCCTGTCCAGCCGTCACTGCCTGGCTCCTCTCTGCTTCTCTGCTCCTCTGTTGCCTAGCAACGTTGGGCAGAGGGCAGAGTTCAGAAGGGGGTGGAGCCGGGTGCCGGCCGCCATTTTGGATGTGTCAAAACAATGAGGCTGCAGTGTGTTGAGCTGCTGTGTCATCACTTACCCTGCCCCAGTACATGAATCAACCAATCCACACAGTGCATTTCTGAAAGCTGTCACTCACACCGTGTCTGCTCAGGTAGAGAAGCCTCTGCCTGGCAACTTGCTGCGGAGGAGAAAAAGAGAGCACAATGGACATATTATTAGTAGTATTATTTATTAATTAAATAAATATAAACAATGCAGGTATTTCATGCATGTTATTCAACTCAGTAATGCACAACCCTTGAAATATTAATATCAAGTTAAATTGTACCTGTCATATATATATATATACACAGTACAAGCAGACAGTTTATGAGCTGAAGCAATATTCATGGGAATGCAATCTATAAATGTGTTAGGAACTAGTGATATTACTGAGATAGCATTGATATTACCAGTTGTTAGTAAATCTGGATACTGCTTCAGCTCACAGAATGACTCATTTCAGTGATGTAGCTAATTTTAGCAAATATTAGTAAACAAGAAGAAAAAGTATAACTGGTGTGAAGAGAGAGTTCTGTTAATTTAGGGCTGTTAAGACTATTTGTGGAGACCCGGTCAACTTGATCTGTTTAACTTAATAAGAGATCAAAGAGATTCTCTCTAACCAAGTAAAGATCCACTTGAGAAGTATTATTGAGTTGAAGCGTTGCTAAACTGAGAGTGAATCTGATGTTATAGAAACAGCTTTCGCATACTCCATCTAACATATTTCATAATAGTTTAAAAACAAGTAACTATGTAACAGCCAGATATTAAATACCAACGCAGTCATCCAGTTTATTTACCGTTTAACAGCTGATAGCTAACTTTGCTCTGTCAGCTGCTACAAGTCAAGGATTGAAAGAGATGTAATAAAGAGGAGTGAAAACTTGGGTCGAACGTACAATACATTTCACTAGTTATAATTGGCTTGGATGGGAAGAGTACGGCTACACAAAGCATTGTTTCATTGGTCCAATCTGCAGTAGGATTCATCAATCTAAGACGAGCAGACAAGCAGTACATATAGGATAACATTGTGTGGAATGCAGCCAATAGAGCCAGGGTTGACCTAGCTCAGGTCTGGCCAACCTGTAACTCTCTGGGTATTGTGAAACTACAAGTCTCAGCATGTCTTGTCAGCTATCAGGTGGCTATCTACTGGCAAAAGCATGCTGGGGCTTGTAGTTTCACAACATCTAGAGTGCCACAGGTTGGCCATGCCTGAGCTAGTTATTCTCCTGCCTGAAGCCAAAAAGTCCAGATTTCCTACTGTGGGCAAAAGGGGTATAGAGCACAGATTGTAACCAAGGAGGAACAGGTGTGTGGACAATGTCAGCCAGTAGGTTGATGTTCCAGCTTCTTCACCCAAATGAACATAAACATTTCCAGTGGAGATCAATATGTTAAGATTAAATACATAATACAGACAGAACAGCACTTTTTCCAATCCAACCAATCCCTCAGTGCCTCTTATGGTCCAGTGCTGTTCCCTCTGTGCAGCTGCTTACATGCTTCAGGCAGGCAGCAGTGCTGTTCCCTCTGTGCAGCTGCTTACATGCTTCAGGCAGGCAGCAGTGCTGTTCCCTCTGTGCAGCTGCTTACCTGCTTCAGGCAGGCAGCAGTGCTGTTCCCTCTGTGCAGCTGCTTACATGCTTCAGGCAGGCAGCAGTGCTGTTCCCCCTGTGCAGCTGCTTACCTATGAATTTCCCATTCATGTTCATGTATAGTTCACAGAGGAGAGTATTAACAACAGTATTAACAACAACAGCTCTTAGCAGCATAGGAGAATTGTGAGAGATCCACTATATTGGATGAAAACTGCACTGATAATGATTTTGTTAATATGTTGTACACTATAAAAGAAAAAAATATGTATCGTATTATGTAAAAGATGAATAATTATTATTAGATAGAAACCTCTCATATTGATTCCTGCATTAACCAAGAAGATTACCCAACTGCCAAAGTTAAAAGTTAGAACTATTTTAAAAATGACATTCTATAAATATTTAACAATAAATAATATAGAATAAGGCATTGAACTAGAGACAAGCAAAATAAGTAAAGTAATACTGTAGAGTTGATCAATATGATACAAATTATGAGCAGCTAATAATGACAAGAACTTTTAAATTAGTTGTCTGCTTAGCAGAATCTATTACTATAAACTGCCGCCATTTAGTAAATAGGGAACCTTACAGTTATACAAACGTCGCTCCAACCTAAGGCTCAATATTACAATCTACTCAGAAATCTAGGAATGGATGGATGAAGTCCACCAGCAAAGCAAGCCTCAGCGCAATATGGTTTCAAATAAGGTGGTTTTATGGGTGGGGAGCCCCCCCCCCCCCCATCGGTTACTAGACTGCTGGGAGCCGGAAATATATAAGGGGTTACCAGAAATTGGCAAACCCCTTGGGGCAGATGTTTAATAACTGGAACAAACAAGGATTTAGGGACAGTTTGTAGCTAGGCACTGTGTAATATTGCACAGTCCAGTCTATTATTATTATTATTATTATTATCGAAGATTTGTAAGGATCCAAAGTGCTCCCCAGCACCGTATAGTAGGGAAAAGTGGACGTACATGAAAACAAGGACATGCAATGCAGACAAAATAAATGCAGAGATGCAAACAAAGGGTATGGAGGACCCTGTTTATTAGAGTGCTTACATTCTAAGGGGAAGAGGGCACAGCTGAAACAAGAGGAGCTAGAGTGGCTTAGAATGGAGATTGAGATAGTGCATTAGTGTGAATAGTGTTATCAAGGATAAGGTCACCTCTAAAAAATAGATGGTTTTTCAAAGAGCGTCTAAAGATTTGAAGGCTGTGGGAAAGTCTGATTGAGTGTGGTAGGGAATTTCATAAGTGGGGAGCAGGGCGGGAGTAAGTATTGTAGGTGGGAGTGAGAGGTGGTTACCAGAGAAGAGACAAGGCGAATGTCAGAGGTAGATCTAAGAGGGGAGGAGGGAGAGTATTTGATATGAGATTTGAGATGTATGCAGGGGTAGTCTTGTTGAGGGCTTTGTAGGTAAGGGTGAGTAATTTGAATTTGATTCTGGAGGACACAGGGAGCCAGTGTAGGGATTTGCAAAGTGGTTCAGCAGATATGGAGCGCTGAGGGAGGAAGATCAGTCTTGCAGCAGCATTTAGGATGGATTAAAGTGTGGATATATGAGTGTCAGGAATGCCAGATAGCTGGAGGTTGCAATAGTCAAGATGGGAGATGAGAGTTTTGGTAGCATGTTGAGTAACAAACATATGTATTCTGGCAATGTTTTTAAGGTGGAGTCAACAGGACTTGGAGAGATTCTGGATGTGAGGAATAAATCACGTGTGACACCAAGGCAGCGGGCTTGGGAGACTGAGAAAATTGTGGTGTTTACAGTGAGGGAGATTTGAGGGCAGGTGGTGACTTTGGCAGGAGGGAAGACAATACGCTCTGTTTTGGACTTGTTGTGCTTTAAGTAGCACTGGGACATCCATGTGGAGATAGCAGAAAGACAGTTAGTTACATGAACTAGAGGTCAGGTACAGAACTAGAGGTCAGAGGAAGAGATATAGATTTGGGTGTCATCAGCGGTGAGTTGGTATTGGAGGCCGAATGAGCGAATTAGTGCCCTAAGAGAAGAGGTGTAAAATGAAAAAAGTAAAGGGCCAAGAACAGAGCCTTGTGGGACCCCAACAGATAGTGGGAGTGGAGGGGGGGATGTGCCAGAGGTAGAAACACTAAAGGATCAGTTCTATAGGTTGGAAGTGAACCAGGATAGAACGGTGTCACGGAGTCAATGGAGTGAAGGGTGTGTAGGAGAAGAGGGTGATCAACAGTATCAAAAGCAGCAGAGAGGTCAAGGAGAATGAGTATGGATAAATATTTGGCATTTGATAGCTAAACTGTAAATACTACACATTGTGTATATTGTTATTCTAGATTTATTTTGGTATTGAATTGCCTGGTAACAGAGCAGCTCAATATACTTTTCAGTATAACTTGGTGGATATTGTGTGATAAGGGGTCTTATTTTGAAATGTGATACCTGAAAAATTTGTTGTTCTTCTGTTAATATGTTATAAAATTGTATATTGTATAATAATATAAAATGCAGGGAACAGTATAATGTACTAGTACACCTATACAAATATACATAGTGTGAGAATGGAAGTGGTATCAAAGGGTTTCAGTTCTCAACCGGACAATCTATTGGACCGTTGGTCATTTACAGCTCTGGTAAAGTTGTTGTCTTGTTGTAGTCAATATGATGATACTCATAGTCTTGTGTCACAACTCAGTTACATAATTACATTATCGGTGAGGTTACAAAAGGATACAGGTCTATCAAGTTCAAACTTACATACACTCTAATTGCCAATTTAGTCACACAGGAAAGAAAATGGGTTTTGGGTAAATTCTTGATCAGTAATTATACCTCCATATACCACACATAATCAATAAATTTGTCATAACCATTTCATGAGTTAAGCAAATCCATTGCATAACCACCCTTACAGTAAAGAATCCTTCCCATGCTCATAGAGAAAGCATCATTCGATGAGATCTGAGCAGCAAAATTTCTTTCAACCTTATTGGAATCTTTGAGTGTATTGAAAAGATAGCCACTCACACGGGTTAGATCCAATAGCATTTGCCAACATTTTGATTGGACTGTTATCAGTCTTCGCTCTTATTTTGTGGCCAACGTAATATGATACTGGGCCAAATGTCCACTATTACCAGCAATTTTGCTGGGTATGGCCAGTTTAAAGACTATCTCACAATCACTGTGACATGTCGGCCTTCAGGCTCTTTTAAGTAGAGTTCTGCTTCAGCTCCTTAATTTCTTCCCTGTTTAGAATTTCTAATATATTCTTCTTTATCTTTTTCCTATGTTATTTACTTTTGACTTTTATTCTTTAGGGTTTTTTTTTTCTTTGAATAAAGAACTGTGGGCAGATTGATGTTGTTCATGAGGCAAATACTCTCTTAACAGCTAGTTTTAAAAGCAATCAATCATCTCCTCAATGCATCTTAGTACATATTCCAATTAAACATTCTGACGATCATTTGCAATTAATCATCACAGCATGCTTTGATGGGATGCATAAGGTAGAATTGTATTAAAACAAACGTATACAATGTTCCATAAATTAAATTTAATGTATTATAAATAAGAAATAAAAGTAAAGTACAAAAAAGACAATATCTCATGGGTCTATCTGGTTCAGTACTGGTAGCCCAGGCTTGTAAATTAGTAATCTAGATAAATGTGGCTAATAGTAATGAGACAAATGAATCTGGATAATGTGTGTATCAAAGACTGACAAACTATAGAGGGTAACTGATAAGGAGACTGGACTATGGGTAGTGAGGATTTACTAAGATCAATGGAGCAACTATACACTAATGCCACAGCAACCAATCAGATATTAGTATTATTAACTTGCACTAGACAGATAAAAGCCAAATTGCTGGTTGGCTGCTATGACTTTAGAGCAAATTTACACCTTTGAACAATGTTGGTAAATTACCATCCATTATCAGGTTATTTGTATGAGATTATGCTGATGTAGATTTGATTTACTTTTTGGACTAGTAGGCATTTTCCCAATAGGATTTTTTTATTTTTAAATATGCATTGTAACCAGTGCCAGAGTTGTGCATTATAATAATTTACACCGCTGCAGCCCTCTTGTGTCACATGACCCAGTTTATGTTTTTCCATTATTTTTAAAGTTGTAACATACTGTATATTGGTCAACAAAGGTAAAACAGACTCTCTTGCATCCATTTAAATTATTGTGTCGTTCAAATGGCCATGAACACTGAAATCCAAGTTGATTTAAAAACACAATTATATGTGAAAAAATATGTGTGGAATTCTACTAGCTTTCTAAGATGCACTGTTTAATATTGCCTTATCCAATACAATATATTTGGGGGCAGATTCAATCCAGCGTCATGGAACATGTTGCTGATGCAGAAATAGCGGAACCTATAGAACCAAAATTTCACCCAAGTCAATGGTAGTGTCTGCTTGCCGAGGCTCGCATGAAGCGTGCATGGTGTCAGGATCTGCCTGCATGCCCCTTGCAGTACATACTGCTTTGCTTGGCAGCTCCTGCCTTTTGACTTTATTAGTGTGTATTTGCAGCAGTACCTCTGATCACCAGAGGTGCTGCTCTCTTGCCTTTCATGTTTGCATTAGGGGTTAACACTTTCTCCAATTATCCCATGCACCTGGGTGTGTTTTCTTTTCCCTTTATATATACCTGTTCCTCCCAGCAGTCATTGCTGGTTATTGTTGTCCCATCCTGTTGTCACATCCTGAGGTTATTCTCTGTGGTCACTTCCTCCTGTTTGTGCTCCTGGATTTATTTTGCTGGAGATCTATTTCAACATACAACCTGCTGACCTGTTCCTTATGTGAACCTGGGACTTATCTGTGCATTTCCCTGTGCATGCTGCCTGGAATATTTCCTCACCTCCCATTTACCTGCAACTGCTGTATATCTGGTAAATTCTGCAAGCTATTATGTCATCAACTGTTCATACTCTCCAGCAATAAACATTGTTTGTTTTTTCACCTATCCATGGCTCCTTAGCTGTATTTCTACATTGATCCGTGACACATGGTTTTGAGAATAAGGTTAGGAAGTAAAGGTTTCACTTGCAACGCTGAGCAGTGCGAATACCCCAGCGGTTTTTCCCTAAACTCAATGGTCAAAGTGGGAATGTATACGGCATTGTCAGAGGCTGGCAGGACTGTAGGGCAGGTGGGCATCTGCCCCCTGGGCCAGTGCCATAGTGCGCTCCCTTGGACTAGGTCGCAGGGCTACCTGCACTGTTTTCCTTTAAAATAGGCAGCTGAGCCAAGTCTTAACCCCCAGGCTTACATTTGCCAGTTAGCCTCTTAGCGTTATGCCATACCACCACCTCTACTGCTGCTTTAAACGTAAAACTATCAACTTCCATTCACTTACATTTTCATACTACCACTTCTAAATTTCCCCTTCAACTACTGCCTATACGACTGAACTGCTTCCAGCTATTATGAAACTACATGTTCCACCATGCACTAGTAGCCACTGACTGGAAAGACATGCTGGTGTTTGCTGAAATAAGTAATTCCACAACAGCAAAACAAAAAACATGCATGATTTAGATTAAACATGAATTGAATAAAAAAAACTCACCCATCATTCACCACTGTGATTCACAGTAAAATAAAATCTTCTCTCTTCATTCTTCTATTGGAAAATTATTCTCTCTGTATAATCCAATGGGAAATTCTTTTGTCATTGTAATCCAATGTGAGATAACCCACATATAAAAGCTGATGCAACTGCTTTCTACAAGTGCTCAAGACACTTGAACTGAAATCCATAACCAGCACCAGTGCTACGCAGCCTGGGATAGTCTCACTAAAAAAAGGGAACAGTTAGCTTGGAATCCCCTTGCTAAAGCAGAAACTAATGGCCAGAGGACTTCTTTATTTGCCCCACCCACCATACAATCAAGAATCTTATCAATAAGGCATGACAGGCTGGGTGGGCAACATCAGAACTGGGAAATCCAGAGCACAGGGTTATCCTGCTATAGTGGGAACTAGCACAGGCCTGGGCAGCACGGGACTGAGATGCATTCATAGCGATCAGCTGTGCCTGATTTGATGATATTTTAAATCATTAAAAAAGTTTTTATTGTTTGTTATAAAATCAAATATAAATTATTTATGGATTACCATGAGATTCAAGCACATTTCCCACCGTTCCTGAATCTTTTCACTACCCAAAGTGGGGTGTGCAGATTCATTGAAAAATGAAAAGTATTGCATTGGGCTTTTCTACGCTGCCATCTACTTTTTATTAGAAAATAACTTAGCCATAAAAAATTCTTTGAAAAAATTAAAAGAATGACAGCGCTAATATCCCAAATAAATAAGGAAACCTAGAAGGGAAAACATAAAATTCAACAGTCCAAAGTAGTCCTAATTGTGAACTCCGAATAATAATTCACCAAGTTCTTTTCTTATATCTTCTTTTTGAAAAGAACTTGGTGAATTATTATTGGGGGTTCACAACTAGAACTAATTTGGACTCTTTCTGGACTGTTGAATTGTATGTTTTTTCCATCTAGTTTTTCTTATTTGTTTAGGACATTTGTGCCATTGTTCTTCTAATGTTTTCAGTTTTATATGTCATTGAGTTTTGTAGGTCTGGCTCCGGGATTGAGTGGGCCGCACTTGTCCTCTGGAGCTTTGTTTAGTTATTTCGCCACATGAAAAACTGTTTGGCCACAACAGCATGAAAAAGTGAAGAACAGATTGACGTGAGGTTAAAAATGTATTATTTTTTTCTTTGGGTGAAGCATTATCGGGAAAACAGGTAATTGAAAAGGCCCCCTTGTATGTATGTATTATTATTATTATTATTATTATTATTATTATTATATATTATGCATAATAAATGCTTCCTTATAACCCCAGATAGGGGCAGATTAGTCAAAGGCCTTACTAGGAATTTTCCTGGTCGACTGTTGGCCGCCTGATGTATTTTCCTTTTATTTCTTAAAGTGACATTTTTCTCCCGGCGGCACAGTGGTGGGGGGGTCCCATCCCGGACCAGTGTTGGCCGGGTGGACACACAGTACACATTTTAATATATAAAAAATATATATATTATAGACAGAGATTTAACTGGTAGTTTGCATCTCAGGATGTCAGTGAAAGATGCAACAGTGTGTTGAGGTGCTCATATGCAGCTCTGGCAGACTGATCAAATAAAACAATTTAAACAAAATCAGGTATGTTTCCAAGAAAGGAATTGGAAGGATGTGTTAAAAAGCAACTAAACAAGTTAGAGCACAGGACTGGCAGCTTTTGCCCTGCATTACTTTAGAGATGACCCACTGTGTCTTAAGTCATCACAGCCAAGTTTTCCTCAATATTACTACAACCAAATTCCAGTAGTTCTAAATCCCGCCTACTTTTTGTGTTGGACCCACCTACAGTTGATTTGGTTCCAGCCATATCAGGCCATTTCAAATTTTTTTTGCCAGGGCCACTTTAAATCCGCCCTTAATCCCAGATAAGTTCTAACAAGCTTCTGGCTTTCCTATTATGGTGGGAGTTCAAGGTACAAACATGTAACCCTGTATTTCATATAGAACACTACGTATCATACATAACGTGGGACATAATACATGTTGGTTATGGAATTACATTTATAACAGGAGAATATGCAGTTGCCATGGTAACTGCAACAGTCAATGTACACATTAGTAGAGGGAGAGACAGACCAGCATTAGGTGAAGCAGGAAGCTACTGCCGCCATCAGGATATGATTTGAAAAATTCATAATAATAGCATATTTACTGCTTTCAGAGATTAGATGAGCACCATAATTCTGCTTGTCTTTGGAAGGATTAAAAATAATTTCTGCAGAGCTTGTGCATTCTACATGTCCATTGCTAAAAAGAAAAGCCAACCTTTATGGACTATTTTTAGGGGTCAAGGGTATGATATAGAGTTGGATGCAACTGCAGGCTTCGGGCATGAGCAGTAATACAAAGCATAATTTACAGTTACATGTTCCTGGCACTTGTGTTCCCTATGCCTGGAGAGGCATATCAAGGCACAATAAATGTAGAGAAGGGGTGTACACCCATAGGTGCAGCACGCCCCTGGAGATGCAGTCTGGGGAGAGTAAGCTGTGTTTCCAGATACATCTCTTAGGAGACATATGTGATGCAGCTCCCAAAGTCCTGGTGTAAGCATACGCAATGATGATC
The DNA here is from genome assembly GCF_038048845.1 of Mixophyes fleayi. Classification (NCBI taxonomy): domain Eukaryota; kingdom Metazoa; phylum Chordata; class Amphibia; order Anura; family Limnodynastidae; genus Mixophyes; species Mixophyes fleayi. The sequence goes on from NC_134406.1 coordinate 244,402,930, forward strand.
ATGACCCCTTCCCTATTAAATTAGTGACTAGCCCCAGTAGGGTTGCCTGGGCTGCTTACTGCTAAACCAGGGAGGCGACAAGCATAGGAAGGCCCTGTCATAATGTGAGACCAGCCTCTGACATGTCAGCATGGCGCGCAATTCTCTGGGAGAATCGGTCTGGCAAAAATTTGGAATCCACCTCTTAGGAAAACCAGTTAAATGCTAAATATCTCTGGGGCTTTCCCTGGCACCCTTAGTGCAGCAGGTGCTAGGGTAATAATCAGTTAAAAAGTGTTAAGTACTGATATGGATCTCCACAAACCAGCAAACCCTGGAAGCTATTCATTGTTTGGGCATGATGCCATTTGTACAAATACAAACACCGGTATGCACTGGCATCCCAGGCCCTACAGATCATATAGAGTCATAAACGTATATAATAGTAAACAATAAAAGGACAGACATGTTGTAATATAATTCAAATATTTATTCCCAAAAACCCTTGTTTCTCTCTTTGTAAGTTTCCTCTATCCATAGTGAACTTCTTTCTTCTTTTACGAATTAGTATAATTGGAAAATAATCCCCTATGTGAAGGAGAAAGACTTACTTCTTGCAGAGCCATTATAACATATATTTATTCACGGGCAAAAACTCTAGCTTGATTACACCTATAGTTTGTTTTACTATAAAACTATTTTTTTTACTATATTTAATTTATATTCATTATTTATATATCTTTTTATAATATCTATCTTTATTGAAGTTTTTAAGGCAGTTTCAACAGAGATTCACAAGAACAGATAAGTGGGTAACAAAACCACCTCATTAATACAAAATGTCATAATAACACATTCAAATAAATGTTATAATAGAAGAAGAAGGAAGAGAGAAAAAGGAAAAGACAGAGACGGGGATAGGTAAGGGGGGGGGCAATGTTTCCTAGTACAGATTATGTAAATAAACAATTCAAGTCCTAGCAAGGAGAGTAGGTGAGAGAACTGGTTTGTTTAAATGATTACATTTATCGGAGTCCTGGAATTCGAGCCATGGGCTCCAAATGGAGTAATATTCAGTAACTTTATCAGCAGATGAAAGTAAAAGCTCATCTATAACTCTATAAAACTCCAATCTCTGGAACCACTCCCGGATGGTTGGGGGGTTAGGAGATCTCTATCGGGTTGGAATCACTGCTTTCGCAGCCGAAATCAGACATTATTTATATTTCATTACTTCCTTTTCTTTATTTGGAAAAATAATTGCAGCTTATTGACTTCAAGTAGTTTATCCAGTTTTATATTTACAATGATCTCATTAATTCCCTTTCATTTTTTTTTCTTAAGAATTGTATTATTGTATTGTATGTATTGTCATTATTTAATTTTTTCCATCATTTACACACTTATTTATAATTTTGTATATATTTAATTTATGAATTTATTTCATTCAGTCACCACAACTGGCTCCCAAGAAACTGGTTGGGACAAGTTTCCACTATACTTCTGTAGACATCTAAGCAGACCCTAGATCACAGAAACAAGACCAGAATCCACTGTACTAGGCCTCCACCAAGACAGGTAAAGGAAAGGAATCCAATCCAAATGAAAATTCCACGGTACTTCTCACACAAACTTCAATCCAATATTCTGTAGCAGCAAACAGCTAAGTATAAATTGATTTACCAGCTTGATGGATAATTACCATGTGCATAGATGAAAGCCATAATTGTATCTAACAAATACCGTATCCATCAAGACCTTGATCTGCAGGGTTCTGGACTCATGTAGTCCACTAGCACGTCCCAAACGTAGAGTCATCAGATTTGAGCTAACGCAGATAGATTTTTGAGTTAGTCATTTCAAACCACTGACAAAATAATAAAATGAATAATCAAAATATAAACGGAATAAATGTACTCTGAAAACCTCACTGTACACTAACTTCCATATGTATATCTATAATATATCAATACACAATCTGGTACATCTGGTGATTCGCATTACTTCAATCATTAAATCATAAACATTATTATTGTCCTCCTAACATGTGAATGAAAGGCAAAATGATGCATAACCATTCACTCAACTGCAGACAATGTTCAAAACAATTGCAATACTTCAAAATAAAAAGTCATAAGACTAATTACAAGGTTCTAACAAGATGGTATAGGTGCCCAGCCCAACTAGCAAACTTTTGCCAGGGTGTTTCTGACTCCTGTTGGAGATGCCAGAATGCCCTGGGCACTACTATGCATATCTGATGGGATTGTGAGATACTCAGACCTTTCTGGTCCAAGGTCATGGAGGTCTCTGCTGAAATATTAGGAGATGATGTTCCTGATAGTCCCACCTTCTGGCTTCTCAACAAGATTGACGTTGCAATTTCCAGGTTTAAAAAAACCATTTTACGTTATCTGATTTCGGCTGCGAAAGCAGTGATTCCAACCCGATGGAGTTCTCCTAACCCCCCAACCATCCGGGAGTGGTTCCAGAGATTGGAGTTTTATAGAGTTATGGATGAGCTTTTACTTTCATCTGCTGATAAAGTTACTGAATATTACTCCATTTGGAGCCCATGGCTCGAATTCCAGGACTTCGATAAATTTAATCATTTAAACAAACCAGTTCTCTCACCTACTCTCCTTGCTAGGACTTGAATTGTTTATTTACATAATCTGTACTAGGAAACATTGCCCCCCCTTATCTCTCTCTCTCTCTCCCTCTCCCTCTCCCTCTCCCTCTCTCTCTCCCTCTCCCTCTCCCTCTCCCTCTCCCTCTCCCTCTCTCTCTCCCTCTCCCTCTCCCTCTCCCTCTCCCTCTCCCTCTCCCCCATTAGAGAACTTTCCTTTTCTAATAACATACATATGATCTTGCAAAGGGTAATTCATCCAACTCAATGGGCCTTGCAATCTCTAAATGTTATTAGCTACACTACATTTTTATTAAAGTTTGTGTACTGTAAATGTTTCAATATATATTAGTAAATGTGGAGTGAAACTCCTTCTAAACTAATATGTGGGAACAGTATAAAAATCAATTACAAACATTTGGGAAAGTTCCCTTAGTATGCAACCATGTCTTCTTTTAATTTGTATCCCCATTATACATATTTTTGAGGTTACAATCTCCCTAAAGTTGGTGCTCTCCTGGATTCTGCTGTGTGACCAAATTCTAGTATATTTTGACAGATACAATCATTGAATAAAATTAGTAAGTGTATATAAATGATATCTCTAAATGTAGACTAAAATCAATAGACAAAACAGATTTGTTTCTGATCTTTGTGTTGGAAATTGGTTTATCTTGAATTAATTCTGGTCTTTGTTTAGATCTCATATTTCATATGCTCTTTCTACCATCCATGATGGATAGTCTCTTATTTGAGATCTGTCTCAATACTTTAGCTTGTTCCTGAAAATAAGTTTCTCTTGCACAATTATATAAGAGGGGAATAATTGACTTACAGGTATTGTCTATAGTAAACACCTTGGATGACAACTTGGCAAGTGAATTTGTTTTCTACCATATTACGAAGATTTGACTCTTAAATAAATAAATACCCATATATGTATTTTTTTTAAATTAAGATAATTTAAGATTAGCATTATTGTTAACACCATTTATGAACATTTGAATGTATGTGCCATCTCTATCTATGACCATAAATATATTGTTAATGAAATATCAATAAATGATGTCAGAACAAAAGGGGTTACTATCTCCAAAATCATGGAACCCCCAGCACCGCATAAACGGATTGGCAGCAGAAGGGGTGAATAAAAAGAAGTATGAGTCAATAAATAATGAGTACATTCAATCAAATAAGTCATGTGAATAGGTGTTGTTTAAATTCAAGTAATAACATAAACCTTCAAACCCAAATTATAAGTAATTGGAGACTACAGTGCTAATATATCTTACATAACTGGACAGCCATTTAACAAGATGTTATAATAATCTACCAACCCATTCACTTAAATTCTAATTCCAGCATCCTATTTTGTTATTCTTATGGGGTTTTCAACAAATGATGAAATATCAGTAATATTGTGGTACTTAGATCCATCATTTTAGCAATCTTCAAAGAGAACATTTCCTTTGAAAATCCCTAAAAGATGACCTCACTCCAGGGGGTATATCTACTAAACTGCGGATATGGAAAAGTGGAGATGTTGCCTATAGCAACCAATCAGATTCTAGTTATCATTTATTTAGTACATTCTACAAAATTACAGCTAGAATCTGATTGGTTGCTATAGGCAACATCTCCACTTTTTCAAATCCGCAGTTTAGTAAATATCCCCCCTGGTTTATTTAACCTCCATTGCAGGCTCCTTGTCCAATAATAAGTATTTGTAGTTAATAAAAGTCTAATGGCCTCATTGTGGTAATATCCCATATTCAGTTACCACACTACCTCATTATCTGCCTCCTTTGTCATAATTAATTTATTGTCTTTTAATAGGTCCAAATCTTCCTTTCTTGCTTATTTCACTTATCCATGTTCAACTATTTCTTTTTTTTTCTTTTAAATATCCTGTCCCTTCCCCCTTGAGTTCAAAATCAGATCTACTTCTCATAGGTATTTGAGCCTGGGACTATTACTATTAGTGGGATCAACAATATCAATAATAATGGCACCATGTTTCATTCCGCCACTTCAATTATTTTACCAATTGCAATACATTTCTTAAATGCAAAACTCACATTAAAATGAATTACATTTTTCTTTAACTTAGCTTAGTAAAAACTAAATTGTCAACATTCACTTACAATACACTTCCTATTTCATATTGACTCATATCATCAGGTACTGGTATATTCTCTACATCATTACAGTTAGGAATAATTTGTAAAGACATGGAAGAACCAGTAGGAGCATGATCATAGTTAAATAAGTAGAAAAAAACCCCAACATACATTGGGGGGTATTCAATTGTTAGCGAGAACCGCTAAAATCCTGCGCTCGAAAAATATTACCGTTAATACGGTAATATCTCGCTGGATTTAAGCTCGCAGCTCCCTGAGCTGTAATATTTTTAGAGCGCGGGATTTTAGCGGTTCTGGCTAACAATTGAATACCCCCCATTGAATCATTATAAACAAAGTCCAAATTGTTACATGAATAAATCAGCTATTGATTAGTCTCACCCTCCATCTGACAGGCATTGCAATATACTCACTAAATAAATTATTTTATAATATAAATCTTCCATCCAGAATAGTATAAAAAATATTGAAATTTCTTCCGGGTCACAGTTCAATGCCTCCAATAATAATGATATAGCTGCTTAAAATAATGATGTATTCGATAAGTTAATAAGATTGGAGCCCCCTCATTTCTTTGTCTTGGATGATATTGCCCTAAGAATATATTGATCTTGACTCTCTTGTCATTGTCATCATTGTCTATTTGTAACGTGCCACAAAAGTCAAAAGCTCTGGACAGTTGATATAACAAACCACACAGAATAAAAATCATACAAAGAAATGTTACATATGAGAATGACAAAGGAGATTAAGCAGTTAGACAGAGGGCAGAGAGAGCCAGCGGCAGACCTAGAATTTATTTTTAGGGGGGGTGGGTGATTTAGCCTAATCACTCCTCCTTTGTCCTGTCCGCCATCCGCGATTGGCTCCACTCCACCCCCATTTTGATCAGCATCTTGGACACATTTTAAAGATAGGCTTGGGCAGCTGGGGCGGGGAGGTTGCCCCGTTCACCCATCACTGGATCCGCCACTGGGGAGAGCCCTGATTGTGAGTGCTTACAGTCTAGATGGAGAGGACAATTCTGACACAATAGTGTGATGGAGAATCTAGTCAGTGGAGAGTCTAGTCCAAGTGGAGATAGTGGAGGGGCAGTTGGAGACATGGGACAAAAAGAAGTAGAGACTTCACTGAGGGAGAGATAGATATGGGTGTCATCTTTATAGAGTTAGTAGTGAAGGCTGAAGTAGCATATAAGCTCACCGAGAACAAAGATATAAAGAGAAAAAGCAGAGGGCAGAGAACAGATCCAAACCAGGGAGTGGAGTCAAGGACGTGCCAATAATAGGAACACAGAGTGAGGACTTAGAGAAATAGGATGTGAACAAGGAAAGAGAACAGTGCTATGAAGGCCAAGGGAGTGAAGGGTGTCCAGGAGAAGATGGTCTATCAAAAGTGACAGGTCCTATAGAAAAGTCTTCCAAGTGAGGCTCAGAAAAGGATTGGGTCATGGGTGTTTAGGTGTTGCTGTATGCTCAATAATGCTTTCTTTTACTCAAATGCATTGGTGGGCTTTGTGACCTCACCTTCATTCCATTGCAACACCTTACCTCATACCCCTTGCTTGCTGGGATCAGTAGTGCACCAGCAAAAATGTTGAGATCTCTCTTTTATAAATGTATTACTCCAACACCCACAGCACAGGGGTGTCAGGAGCAGTCCTAGTTCTTTCAGCTGATAAGAGTATATGCAGCTGCTTCAACCTCTAATGACCTATCAATTATGTGTGCACACCTTTTTTGTACTCTCCCTACAATTGCACACCATTCCGCCTCTCCAGGTGCAAGTCAGGGATTTGCCAAAATCTTTATACAGATGCGGCATTTACGTACATTTGGTTCGCATGTGCAATACTAAAAATGTATATTTTACACTAAAAAACGGTTATTCCATCCAACGCAAAGCCTCTAGATCGACATCTTGTCTGTACCTTGGATGGCATTTTCTGTGCTCAATATGGTTTCCCTTCTATTAGTATTTATAGTCTGAATCTTGAAAGATTTTTCCTGCTTTATAATGTTTATCTTTAGAAGATAAGGCATTGGAGGATCAATTTAGCTATCAGAGGTAGTTCATGATGGATTGAAACCATTAGATTTAGCATTTGAAAGACTAACATGTTTTCGTGGAACATTCTGTAAAATGGAACTCCCTCTATTCAGTTGTCTCCCATGATTAATCTTTTGGCAGGTATACAATATATCAGACTCATAATCTTGTTTTTCCTGTTAGAACTTGAATCATTGCATAATCTCTCTCTTACTTTTTCTTCTTGAAATCTTCATTTGCTCTTGCGTATCTCAACTTGAGGATACATCTCTGCTAGATAATATATGTAATGGTTAGATACAGCATAGGAGCTTTATTTACCCTTTACAAAAAAGCCACCATTGGGGTGTTCATTTGGGGGCAATCCCCTCTTTATTGACAATCACCATGATGTATTTCTAAGACTCAGGAACAGTATCTGCTCCTCCCCTTGTCTAATAATATGTTTCAGCAGCTAGAATGAGATAAAAGTGAGGGTCCCTCTTCTGGGTGATGTGTACACTTGGGGCTAGATTTACTAAGCTGCGGGTTTGAGAAAGTGGGGATGTTGCCTATAGCAACCAATCAGATTCTAGCTTTCATTTATTTAGTACTTTCTACAAAATGACAGCTAGAATCTGATTGGTTGCTATAGGCAACATCCCCACTTTTTCAAACCTGCAGCTTAGTAAATCTAGCCCTTGGAGTTAGGAGCTATAGTTATTAACATTAAAATATATGCTAGGGCAGCACGGTGGCGAAGTGGTTAGAACTTCTGCCTCACAGCGCTGGGGTCATGAGTTCAATTCCCGACCATGGCCTTATCTGTGTGGAGTTTGTATGTTCTCCCCGTGTTTGCGTGGGTTTCCCCCGGGTGCTCTAGTTTCCTCCCACACTCCAAAAAAACATACTGGTAGGTTAATTGGCTGCTATCAAAATTGACCCTAGTCTCTGTGTGTGTGTGTGTGTGTGTGTATATGTTAGGGAATTTAGAATGTAAGCTCCAATGGGGCAGGGCCTGATGTGAATGAGTTCTCTGTACAGCGCTGCGGAATCAGTGGCGCTAGATAAATAAATGGTGATGATGATGGTGATGATGCTAAAAGAAGAAATCTGTGAGCACAGTAGTTCTTCATTTGCTGGGAGTTATCCAAACAGCGACCATATATAATTTCAGAGATGACTACACAAGAAAATATAATCACAGACACATTACATGCCATCCATAAGGCATGAAACAAACTCTCTGAAAAGGGGCAGAGTAATGAGTAAGGCATGGTCTGGATGGCCGGGGAGAGGGTCTGATGTATCCTAGCATGTTCTATTATGTACTTATTTTCCAATGCAGACCGTTGGAATTTGGGAGGTATGACAATGTGAAGTGTTTTTAGTGGACAGAATTTGAAACCAATGAAACAACTACACCAAAGCCCACGGACAAAGAATAAAATTAGACAGATATAATTTGGATTAAATGTAAAGGGTACCAATCATCGACACACAATGGAGGTAACTATTTTGTAAACTGGACCAATAATCACCCTATGAATTAATTAGGATTGTATCATGTCTGAGTAATGTTCCTATTTTCAAGTTAATGAATCCAGCTCTATTGCATTCCATTACACCATTTAGAAAAAGTGCCAAGATAGCCTAGTGTTTTGAGAGGAAGAATCTGGTTTTAAGTCAGTGTTGGAGACTGAAGCATGCAAATAAATAGAGAAAGGTAATCTAACTGACATAGATAATCTAGACCTTTCTACATTTATTTGCATTTGTTAATGTATTCTGTAAATGTAAAATTAATTATACTAATAGAATGCAACAGATAAAAGGCAAATACTAAAAAACATAAATGGTTCCTCAACTCTCCTAGAGTAGCCCCACATGGTGAATTAAAATGATGCTTCATTACTCACTGCACTATTTTAATACATAGACCCCATAGTCTGTAACTCATGCAGATTTCTGAGTGTAATTCCCCCTCCCTCCCCCCCACTATTTTCTCCAGCCTCCTCCCCCTCCCCATTTTCTGTAGCATCCTCTTCTCTCCTCCCCAATTTCTGTAGCATTCTCCCCCCCCCCCATTTTCTGTAGCATCCATTCTCCCACTCCCATCGTTTTATATATCATCCTCTTCTCTCCCCACTGGCCCCTCTTTTTCTGTAGCATACTCTATTCTGTACTCACTCTCCTATTGTTTCTCACTTCTTGCTTCTGCCAGGAGCCGGGGACAGGGAGATTTGAAAATGTGGTACTCCACTGTAGCAGCACCTCATGGGTCTCCAGGGACTGAACAATGCATTAATTTAACTATTAATTTAATTTAATAATTAATTTAACTATTGTCTCCTCAGGAATTCCAACCCACCTTCTGTCCCACAGTGCTGCTCCTAGAGGCCAGCACCCTAGGCAGCTGCCTAATGGTGGTGCCGGCCCTGAGTACAAAAATATAAATATTGTCTGTTTTTCTCTCCTTTATGACTTGAAACTATGAACCTCATGGTATTTCAGCCACCTTAAGGGTATAATATACAGTGTCCATGACACATAACATCTCAATAAAAAGAGCAAATTCAGCATATACCTAACATCAGCAATATTTTTGAACATAATTATCTTCTATACATAACTTTTCAATAGATATTACAGGACTATAAATCTGATAATGAAGACTTGTAGCTATCTATCACAATATACCATCTGTACACTTACCTGTGTGGGTAGCCGTTCACTGTAGTTTTGCTGCACATTATTTTGTCCATGTAGACATTTATCAGGTAAAAAACATTTAACAGAGCATGTTAGACAATGGGATATCAGCATTAATATATTCACTATGGCCTGGGGCAGCACAAGCTGTACATAAGACTCTGGACTTAGAATATGAGCCCTGATACTTTTTCTGTACGGTTATTTTGCTTAAGACCAAAGTAAACCTAAACACCAACTTTTTTGAACTTTCCTCATGTAAACCACCAAATGCTCAGTCTACAAATATTTTGTTGTCTTCCTATATTTTTTATGCACAGATTTTCCCCACAGCATGGAAGCACCATAGGTCACAATCACGCCGTGTAATCTTTTTATAGCTCCTGATAACAGCACAGGTGCTTCAATTAGCGAGCTGTCTGTCAAGTGACAGTGGGGAATTCCAACCCACCTTCTGTCCAACAATTCTCATAAAGCATCCACACAAGAAGAAATGTTAGCAATGCCACGACCATGTTTGTTCAGTGCACCATGGCCTCCTCAGGGTTCTCACATCCTAAACTAATAAGAGTTCACAAGACGGTATGACTAAAACTATCAAGTATGTTCATTCTAGCATGACAAATCATCGAAATGAGAGTCTTGTAATTTTTTTTTTTATAATTACGATCCTGTTACATATGTTGACAACATATGTCATTGTTATATATTTATTGAGGAATTCAGTGATGTATTAAAGATCAATGCATTCCATTATTTGACATTTACTATATCAAATATTATATATTACTGTTAGACTGCTGGTCTCATAATAAACATACAGAACTAGCGGTAGAGGTCTTCGCCTATAGCAGCCACCTTTCCCGTAGAGCTTGATGTGCTCACAGGTACTCGGATGCCCCCAGGTCTTAACTATTATTGTAGTGAAAGTGTATTGACAACACCGCAGTGGCAGGGTCAGAGGAGGCAGTTCAGATGGTAATGGATGGTCAGACGTAAGCCGAGGTCAGGGGTCCGAAGCAAGCAAAGTAGTCAAATAACACGCCAAAAGGTCAGGGTCACCAGCACGAAAGCAGAATCCAGAAACAGAGCAAAGGGTCACAAACAGGAGGTCCAATAACAGAGGAACAGAGTATCTACAGGAACACTGAAATAGGACAGGAGCAGGTCAGCAAAGCCAATCAGAAGCAGGAGTAGGGTCATATGACAGCCACCCCTCAGGCATAGTATAAATAATCTTATAAGGGTAAATTAGCCCACAGGCTATTTTGACAAGTGCGCACGCGCCCGGCTGCTCTGAATTACCGGGACGCGGCGAACTAATGCACCAGCGTCTGACCATTTCCATAGCAACGGTCGGAACGTAAGTGACGCCCCGGTCATCAATGAGACGGGCAGGACGCAGAAGACAGAAGGAAGCGAGTCACGGCGGCGCCAACCGCCGCGGCGCGTAACAATTACCTGGCTGAATAATATAGATGAAGAATATGTCTGTTATGTTTTCTGTTGCCAGGTGCATCGAAGGGGTGAGACGGAAGCTTGAGATGGGACGGGAGGTGCATCTCTATCTTACATCATTGTGAGCCAGCAGAGTGTGGATGTAATAATTGGATTGGAGGATTCAAAAACAGGGATAATGATATCACAGCAATCTGCTTTGAAATCTTTGGTTTATGTCAGTTCCAGTTTCACAGTGTCTTAAACATGAGGTCTGTGGCTTCAAATGTAAGGCTGGGTACACACTACAGTGTTTTCAGCCGGTTATTGGGTCAATCAAACAATAAACGACTGTTCAGTCCAATATCGCAGTAGTGTGTACGCTCCATCGATGAACGATTATCGTTCCAAAGCACATCGTATTGTTTAATTTGATTTTTAAATTGGGCTAAAAATGTCATTCACCGATGGAACCTTGTCATTCTAATTCTGCAGTGCGTTTGCACTCACAACCGGCATTGTCCATAGATCTCTATAGAGATCTATGACAGATGAAGAGCACAGATCTGAAGTTAAATTGTATAAAACGTGTATAGTGTATACACATGAATTGGCATGCTGATCAGGACTTTAATAATTTTACAAACAACAGAAAATAAAAAAAGATCTCTCATCAGGGGAAATTCTGTAGTGTGTACCCAGCCTAATAGATTAAAGAAGTAAAACTATATAAAATTTTACTTTTTTAACAATGCTGCAGTCTAATGTCATGGCAACAGAGTGACCCCAAGCAGTGATATAAATCGTGTAGGTGAAGAATGAGAATATGGTTGCTGCTACAATCTAAACCAAGATATTACCTGAGAAACCAAAGATTGTTTACAGAAATGCACAAAATATCAAGAATAAATTAGTACACAGTGCTATCCCTGTAAAACAATTGTACTTCCAAGGGAATGTGGATTTTTGTATGAAATGTCAAGCATGTAAAACTTAACACAAAGAAGAACTAAGAGTATAACCCATTTTAAAATAGTAAAAATAATTTTACTATAAAAGAAAAGATAACAAGTGATTTAATTGGAATTGAGGTAATATACATGTTGGAATGCCCTTGTGGGCTACAATATGTAGGCAGGACAACCAGGAGTCTAAAAATACAAATAGCGGAACACATAAGAAATAGTAGGAATAAAATGGACACACACAGTATACCTGTACATTTTTAAAATTACATAACAGTGACCCAACTGTCTTGAAATTTACCCAAATGGAGAAATTCTAAGCAGGAGGATGATAATTGATAAAGATATGGAGGGAACAGAGAGAGAGAAGGAGAAAATGAGGATGAAGAAGAAATCATGGAGGAAGAGGAAGAAGAGGACAAGGGTACCCAAAAAGTATGTCTGTATCCTTGATTTCTATACTTAAGAAAGTAGAGAAATCATGGAGAGGGGGCAATTTTACTGCCCTTATTTCCAAAGAAGATGCCCGCTGGATATACAATTTGGGAACTCTTTGCCCAAAAGGGCTGAATATCGGTTTTCATATGGGGGAATTTTTAACCAGCTAAGTGAACAAGTTAACATGCATTGTTCTGTGGTGAGCCTAGTCTATTTTAACAAGAACTATACAATTTTATACAGCTACCTCATTTTATATACATTTCTATGGTTGTTTCTTATGGTTGTCTTTAATTAATTTTAGCTTTTTATATTTTACTTGATTTTTAATATTAATGCACCATTCACCAGTCTCACCATAAAATCGCGGGAGTTGCTCACTATCTGATAATTTTGGTATTTATAACTATGTTTTACACTTTTTAACTATGTTTTACACAGTGTACTATATGTGTTGCTGTAATTTATTATACTAGCCATAATTATTTTAAAATATTTCTGCAGTCAATCAATTTATTCAATCCAATAGAATCACCCACGTATCTCATTGGGAATTATATATGTTTTAATATACTATTAATTCTATGTATGCTATATTGTTTCTATAAAAGATTATTTTTGCGAAACTTGTTTGTCAAAAACCTAATTTTTTAATTACATATGTGTACCTTAAGCCCGCAACATCAGATGAAAGGTAATTAATGGGACGAAACTTAATCAGTGACCCTTCGCCACACCTGTTCAACAATCACTGCCAGTATACATAAAGACAGAAAGCAGAGAGGACTGTATTTATTCACATGCATATCCCTGAGGAAGCCTGATTGGTTGAAACGTGTAGGGTTTAACATTTTTCATTGCAACAATCCTTTATTACTTATTACCAACTACATCCATTCCATTTTGAACCGCCACAAGCATTTTTTCATCTTCTTACTTGCTGGGAGACAGATACGCTACAGCTCCTGACAGCCAAGAACACAAGAGGGGACAAACCTTAAAGCTACTAGTGCGCAAGTACACACTTCAGCAGTCTATTCTGATTCCAGGACCAGAAGTGAAAACTGACCCCCATTATCTCAGGGTGGTAAAAGGTTCAAAGATACGGAAAAGAGACCAGGAAAAGTAAGGACTCATACTATCTTTTAAGATATACAAATCAGAACCTATAGAACCTTTGTTTTATTGTGGATTCTAATAACAGCAAATTTTAAATATACTTTCCACATAAAGTGAACGTCACAACTTAGAAAGAGGAGCATTAAATGCATAAACAGCACGGATATTAAGTGACTATATCCACAGCATTGATTACAGCCAGTCTCTCATTCCTTTTATGTGGAATGACGTTATACTTTGATATAGTCAATTAAAGACCAGGTACCTGGCATAGGTGTGGACAGCTGGCTACATCACTTTCGTTCATTTCAATTTTTATATGCAATAATTTGTGGATCCACATGAACTAAATTGATATTACCAGTTATGTATATTCTTTGTCTCATTCCAGAGTGGTCCATGCTATATTAATGTGCATGATTTTATTGCTTTTATACTCGCATTTCTGATAGATAGTTAATACAATATTAGAGTGCAGCAGTTACCATTCTCTCATTCTTCACCTACTCATTTTACATCATTGCCATTTGGAGCACTTTGGGTCACTTTTTTTTTTTTTCGGGTCATGAATTAAGGAGGTAGGGATTGCCTCTAATCATGAGACAGCGTTTTTTTTTGGTGTTATTATTAATGCCATGGCAACACTTGTAGCTAATATATTTTACTTGTTCTACTTATATATGAAAACTTCTTTAACAGCTATTAAGATGTAGCCCAAACGAGTTCCTTAGTGATATCATCAGATAACGATAATGATGTCTAGTCCTTCATTTGGTTTGATTAGCAGCGCTTCATATGTTTAAAGTACACCAGTGAGGGCACAAGTAGCTCATATGTAAATACTCAGAGATCCTGGATAAGGTTGTTGTCTTTATTATTAGGTTTTTATATGGAGTATATGCTTTCCACTTATAACGTGTTGTATTATAAACTATTTGTCTCTCAGTGGTATGGTCTGAGTGGATAAAAAGTGTCGTAACTTGTAACTTGTAACTTTTGTATTGTTCTCCTAAAATTATGTACCAACGTAATGTACATGCTCCTACTTACTAACATGCTTCATTTTTGGTGCATGTTAGTAAGTTGTTGTCATGTTTCTGTTCTAATAACTGGAATTTGTAATGACAGCTATGGAGCCAGGAGTAAGGTGAAAACATAAACTCAACAGGGCCATCTTTTCCACTGGGCACAATGGGCAGGTCCCCGGGGGCCCCACGGGCAAGGGGGCCCCGTAGGCAGGGCTTTTAATTAGAATAAATAATCCTGAAAAAAAAAAAAGTCCTGCTAAAAAACGTACCTTTTGTGATCACATGGTCAGGTCAGGTGGCGATCCAAATCGCTCCCTGTTCACCTCGGACCAGACAGCACTGTGAGAAGCCTCGGATCGGACAGCACTGTTAGAAGCCTCGGATCGGACAGCACTGTGAGAAGCCTCGGATCGGACAGCACTGTTAGAAGCCTCGGATCGGACAGCACTGTGAGAAGCCTCGGATCGGACAGCACTGTGAGAAGCCTCGGACTGGAAACCACTGTGAAAAGTTTTCGACTGAACCGTGCTAAGTGGCAACTCTGGCTGAAGAGTCAGTAAGGTCTCTGGAGTGGACTGGAGGGACAGGGCCCTCTCTGGAACAAGCTGCAGGGGCAGCACATTCTCTGGAACAAGCTGCAGGGGCAGCTGCCACTCTGAGGCAGAGGCTGAAAGCTTGAGGCTGAAGGCAGAGGCTGACAGTTTGGAGGTGAAGGTGGAGGCTGGCACAGAGGAACAGGAGGTAGAAGCTAGCACCGTGGAACAGAAGGCAGAAGCTGGCACCATGGAACAGAAGGCAGAAGCTGGCACCATGGAACAGAAGGCAACTGGAACTGGCACCTCAGGACAGGAAACTGGAATTGGCACCTCAGGACAAGCGAGTAGAACTGACAGGTTAGGACCCTTCCCTGGGAACAGATCAGGTTGAAATGTAACAACAAGAATGGAGTACAAACAAATCCAGGATCAGGAAAGGAGCAAGCTGAAGACTGTTCTATAGGATGTCTATAGGATGTCATGGTCTGCTGAGTGGACAGTCTTGTAAGTACGGTTCATTACTGGATATATTCATAAGACATGTTGCTGTCAAGATCGTATTTTAAGATTACTTTTTTTCCTCTGGGAAGGGGCCCTCTGTGCTTCTGGGCTCCATAGCAGTCGTATTGATCTCTATGGCTATAGTTACAATCTAATTTTTACCCTTTTTTTCCTTACTAAACTCACTAGTAAATGTAAGTGCACTGAAGCAACAAATTAATTATCTAAAATTGTGGCTTACCTTTGTGGGTGATAAATACCCTCAAAATAATAGCATTCATATCCCTGACATTTAATGGGTTAAAGAACAAAAAGCAAAAGGCTGAACAGAATTTGCAACAAACACTTTGCACAATACAATAGGGAGCTGGTTGAATTTTAAAACCAGCTGTTAGAGCAGTCATCCATAAATCACTCCACTGCAGTACAGTTAGAACATCTGACAGAAAATGGTTGTGCAATTGTATAACAAAGATGCAAACAGAAAAAGCATGAAGAAATAAGAGGCATATCTTAACTGTTGTTACATATACATATTTGTAAATAAATGAATGTATCTATAGGTTTAGGATAGTTACTGCTATATTGTTTTAAAATAACAATTTTACAAATACAACTAAAAAAAATGTTTATTAAATACAATTTATTAAATTTATTAAATACAACACGTGGGTGGAAGAGGGATAGAGGGTGATGGTGTGAGGCTGGAGAAGTGTCGCAGGACCCCCATTGGCTAGTGCTCAGGCAACTTGCACTGATCATCATCATGGGGCAGGACAGTGACTTAGTGGTTAGCACTTCGGCCTCACAGCGCTGGGGTCATGAGTTCAATTCCCGACCATGGCCTTACCTGTGTGGAGTTTGTATGTTCTCCCTGTGATTGCGTGGGTTTCCTCCGGGTGCTCCGGTTTCCCCCCACACTCCAAAAACATACTGGTAGGTTAATTGGCTGCTATCAAAATTGACCTTAGTCTCTCTCTCTCTCTCTCTCTCTCTGTCTGTGTGTGTGTATGTTAAGAAATTTAGACTGTAAGCTCCAATGGGGCAGGGACTGATGTGAATGAGTTCTCTGTACAGCGCTGCAAAATCAGTGGCGCTAAATAAATAAATGATAATGATGATCATCATCATTTATTTATATACCTCTAGCAAATTCCGTAATGCAAATATGTCACGATCAGCACTCACCTGAGCCTGCGTGACGTGTGTGTGACAAAGAAAAAAACACCCACCTGGTCTCTCTAAAATGATTATATCCTTCCCTATCTATGCAACACACAAGCTTTGCCTTACCAATGCCTTACCAATTATGCAACCACCAAGGTTTTCCATGAAGAGCTGACAATCTTATTTAGGAAGCCTTAGGTTCTCCCTTAGAACTAATCTATCACTATTTAATTTAATCAGGGTTAACATAAACCACAATGTTCTCCCCTGAACATGAAGCATGTTGACCATACTGTTGCGTGAATTCGTAAGAATTCAGAGACTTGAACTTATCAAGTTGACAATCAAACAGTCCCTGGTTACCGTGAAATATAGAGAAGAAGTAATAATTATTTTGCTGTGGACATGGCTGTGCTTGGTAAAATATATTATCAATTTTTTAGATCTGCATGACATAATTTGTGTTTGTTGTAACTACGGGGGTTCTCTACCATAGAAATAATGATCCTCCTGTCATTGGACAACAGTGAGTTCATTTCACTGAGCTGTTGCTGGAGACGTAGATGCCTACTTCAGCATTCCTTGTTATGGAAAGCCTGTACAGCTTGATAATTCTTCTGGCCCATTGTGCAGTTTCAGTTCTCCGCAAGGTTTTTATTTAAGGTAATGCTGGAGGGCACAGTGGGTGCCCAATCTGACTGTTATATGGAGGAGCACTAATTTAGGAGTTCTTCAAAGGTGCAGATTTTAGTTCCAGCTGATTCAGCTGTCATCTGTCCGACCTGTCCCCTGCAGGAGCTTCAGCTGTCAAGCTCCATAGATCCTGACAACCAATGAAGCGGCGTTGATGCATGCCGTTCTATCTATCCTGCCTCCATTGCAAATGGCAGTGTTTAGGGGAAGTAGATAAATGCTGTTTGTTCAAAAAGTAAAGCGTAACTAACATGACCTAAACTAAATTAAAAATTAAACAACATCAAAACCGTTTGCTATTATACAGGGGGTTTTATCTAGGGTTCCTGCTTTCCTCGGGTATAATTATAGATCGCAAGGATGCAACCAAGAAAACAGAAAGAAAATCCTACAGGAACAGCTGATCTTTATTTGAGCTTTAATCACAATCACTTTCATTGCTGCCAGGTGTATGCTAATTACCTTCAAACACCTTTGAATGTGATTGGTTAACTCTGAACATAGCTACAGCCCCATTATGAAAGGGTGTGCACACTTATGCAGCCAGGGCGTTGTAGGTGTTTTTTATGTTCACTTCTTTTTACTTTAAATTGTCTTTTTTTTCACTTTAATTTTGTTGGTTGCAGATTGTCATTAAAGGTGGAATTTATCTTGCTTTCAGGCTTTACATTACAAACATCTGCAACTTCTATAACTGTGTGGAGACTTTTTATACCCCCTGTATGTGTGCAACAAAGGAAGATCAGTGTTTTTATTTGATCACTAAAAGTAAGTTATATACACTGCTAGCAGTATATGTGCTTTTGTTCCAAAAATAGCCCATTTATAAGAATGGGCTATTGATTTGTGAATAATTTGTTCACATATCTTTCACTTTCCTTTATTCTAAATAATTAATTTGCTTTGTTGACACATTAGATTTATGCAATTGAGCCATTTTAAAATATTGTAGAGCATAGCCTTAAGCTGAGTAACCACTACAGGCCTGAGTCATGAAGGAAAGTAAGGCATAAGAAGGAGTAAATGTTCTCCGGGACAAACCATGTTACAATACAAGGGGTGCAAAATAGTTTATTATTTTGCACATAAGTTAAATACTGGCTGCTTTTTCATCTAGCACACAAATACTTGATAGCTTTATTTTTACACAGAAATTTAAAGTTGATGTATGACATACTCTACACCAACTATAAATCTACCATCACATTTTAAATTTACCTCCCTCTTCAATGCAACATGGTTTTGCCCAGGTACAAAGTTACTCCTTTTTTATGCTTTGCTCTCCTTAATGACTCAGGCCCTAAAGGTTTTTCATGTAATTATCATTCCAATCACACGATAAATGACCATTAGCTCCGATACTGCATCAGTGTGTACGCTACCGCGATCATGTTTTATCGTACTTAATTGGACTAAAAATCTCTATAAACAATAGAACGATGTCGGACAAATTCTGCAGTGTGTACGCAGATCTCCATAGTGTTTACAGAGTCACAATCTTTTCAGCCGATGGTTATGACAGGTAAGGAGCACAGACCTGAGGGTAAATCTTGTAAAACGTGGTAAAATCATTAACGATATTGCATCAGAAGAAAGTTTTTGTAGTGTGTACTCAGCCTTACTCTGGACAATTAGAAACCAATCAGATTGGATTTCATCCACCATGGTGGACAATCAGATTGGCCATGGAAGACTACCAGCTCATTTGTAAGGTTATTAGCTGGCTCTTAGAAGGTTCTGTAAAGCATATATTCAATTTTCACTGCATTCTGATCATATTGGATGATTGTATTCACAGCAGACACAGGCTAACTTAATAATACTATACTATCCATCTAAACAACGATAATACAGAACCCAAATGTATATACAGTTCAGAATATTACCAATATACTTTTCGGCTATTTGCACCTGCAGTTACCTTATCGAGGTAAACAATTATCATCAGTCATTTTCCTGCAAACCGCACATACAAATATAATTAGTTAACTGTTTTCCCCATCATTACTAACCTCTCCTGAGATGGCCATCTCATGTATCATTCTTCTAGACACAGCTCATTAAGTCACTTAGAAAAAGACACTGTCTGAATGCTAGGTTGATACATTCAGTTCCCATAAGAATCAGCAGAAAAACATGTATTTCAAATGAAAACAGATAACAAGTCACTTAAAAAACATACTGGATACATCAAATTCACATTGAAATCAACTTTGCTTGCAAGATATGATTGTATCAAAATATTGTATTTTTTAATAACAGCACAGACAGACTGTTTACACCGGCAAATTAAAGTTGATGATTAGTGATCAATATAATCAAATTATTAGTATAAAGATTTAATCAACTTGAATTTACTGGATAAATTAGTGGTTTAGTTTGTAATTTGCTTCAAGTTCATCCAATCATAGCACTAATAAAAATGAAGCAATCCCCAACACAACTGAACTGACCAATCAAAGCACTGATTCCTAGGGCTAGATTTACTAAACTGCGGGTTTGAAAAAGGGGAGATGTTGCCTATAGCAACCAACCAGATTCTAGCTGTCATTTATTTAGTACATTATACAAGATGACAGCTAGAATCTGATTGGTTGCTATAGGCAACATCTCTACTTTTTCAAACCCTCAGTTTAGTAAATCTAGCCCGTAGTGTTGAATTAGAAACTAATTTCGGCAGCCAAATATTAGATGCATTCTGTGTAGTAATAAAACTTATATATGTGTTGAATGAACATACAGTTATAGTTGTTTTGGCGGCGAGCAAATTAGCGAACCTGACTGATGATCACACTCACAATTCCCATCAGATGGCTATTTTTTTCAGAAGGAAGAATAGAAATTAGAATTTTGTACCGTTTTACATGATTGCTGATGGCTTGAATGTCCATATGTGTGTTTGGTGGTGTTTTTGTGCCACCTTTAGGCTAAATCTGCCAACACAATCACCATCATTGTACTAAAAGATGAGCAAATCCATTAGTCTAAAGTTGGAATTAGTGCAAATTTTGTAATTTCTGAAATACTGAATTTGAGAATCGGTAACTGATACCATCACTTGAGCAAAACCCTATAAAAGTATCATGTCCCAACTCATTCTTCCTTCTGTGAGAGTTGAAATGTCTTGATTGTGACTTGCCTGTCCTTCAGCACTTTGGTAGCAGTGCTTTAGAAGATGAATTCATATTTTGTAGTCAATACTCACAAAGTCCAATGCTGGATAAAACTAACAATGGATAACCCCCAAATTTACTCCACCTGTTCAAGATTCACAATCACAGTAATTATTCAGCATTTTTATTGTGTTTGTTTTTTAAATGTATACTCTTTTGTAAAATAAATGTTGATGTATCCATGTACCCTTCTTGTTGAGGATTAGTCTGCCCAAAACATTTTGATTGTGTATAGTTTGTATTGTAAAAAAATATTTGGATTAAAAACGTTTCACATATCCATGAACACCTAAGACTTACCAATCAGAATGTTTATAGTTTCACTTTACCCACGTTTGAAACATCTTTTTTCACTCAAATAAATATTGCAGTAGGTGTGGTTCAAATGATCAGAATATAATTTATATCAACTGCCAATGAAAAAGACCTTGTTCTCACTCAATAATAATAATAATGCAGTAGCTCTTGTTCAAATTCTTTAGGTATACTTTATTCTGATTGTGCCAAATAATGTCTTAATCTTAAAAATAGCTCTTTTTCATTGAAATAAATACTGTTGTAGCTGAGAAATAAAAAATAAAAAATAAATAATTAAAACATATACAAATTGAGAAAAATCCACCCCAACTGTGTAAAATATGATATATTATATAAAAGGACACATATTGAGTATCCCTCTACTAGTAAGTTAACGGGGGTTACAGGGGTGCACTGAGGATTGTCGGGGGGGGGGGGTTTCTCCCCGCCGACCCAAAAAAAAAAAAAACCCAGAGAGAGCTGCTCCGTTTCGCCAGCGCTGTCCTAAACAGCAGTCACGGCGCTGTCTAAGAAGTGTGTCTGCGGCGGTGCTGTATACAATACAGCACCGCCGCGGACGCTTCTTTGACAGCGCCGCGGCTGCTGTATAGGACAGTGGCCACTTAGTTAGCGCAGGGGGGGGTTTCAAGAGACTCAGAAACCCCCCCCTGCGTGCGCCACTGGATTAATTTTCATGAAAAAAAATCTTTGGCGGAATGATCAGAAAGTGTTTGCCCCCTTACTTTTGCCTATGTTTCTCTGCAAATTACAGTTAAACAAATTTATATTTTATTGTAATATGCATTTGTGTTGATATGCATACAAATATATAACATTTTATGGGGAATTATAAAAAAAAAATATTATTTATTTTTTTAAAAAACTTATTCCCAGTGAAACAGATGTATCTCAAATACATGAAAGAGAGTTTGATCGCAGAGGTACAAAACAGCTCCAGTAAATAAAGATGCTAATGGTCTTTTTAACCCATTTAATTCAGTCTGTCAGTCCAAAGCCAGGAATTTATTTAACAGAATTGCAAAAATCTCAATAATTAAAAAAAAATAAAACAATAACTGAGAAGTGATTTCTTATATGGATTACATGACAGCTTAAGAACAAAGGGACAGAGCGGTATATTGCCGCACATCTATTCAGCCATCACTACCAGTTGTTATTTTTCATGCAGTGCCACCTGTCAATGTCAGCTCACAGTGATGCTTCCATTGCCACCCTAACATTTAATAACACTGAGCTACCTGCCACCTGTCACCAATCTATGGTAGCATCCTCTCTGCGTTGTGTGTTCCATGCACTTACTTTATTAAAAACAAATAATGAACAATCTGTTATGTGGTGTGTACACAAATAATTTTTTTCCTATCTGCAACCTGTTGTTCAGCTGAATAGTATTTTACAAGCACAAAAAGCACAAAAAAAAACCAACACGAGTGGAACATAAATATTTAATAGAGGCTATAAGCATATGCAAAAACTGAAGGATTAATAAAAGTCTCTCAACCAGACAAAATACGATGCTTCATTAATACCATGTCTTAGGGCTATCAGACTGTTCATTTCAATAGGAATGTTTATTTTCATAGGATCCATTCTTTATGTGCATAAGTATTAGAGACGATACAAACTTTTAAAAGTATTAATGCGTTTGGAACTCAAAAGAATAATTCTAAGACAAGGCACAATTTATTTTGCACAGATGTGTTTATTGTATCATATATGCTACATCCATACATTGTAGTATGCTTCAGTTTCTCTTGTTAGTGCTTGTCTGTGCAGGTCAATGTCATTTATTTTTTTCTACCCTACTTCGCTTCTTCTGTTTTGCCCCAAACCTGCAGTTGACACATCTGGCAAGCGGTCACCTAGATTGGTGATGTAAATAGTTAGGCCACACCTTATCTTGTTATTATGCCACACCCCCATGGCTTGCTCCAAGTATGGTACAAATATAGAACTTACTAAACATGTTCTTTGAGTAGGTGGGCTGGGGAGTAAGGGAATATGCGACGATCAGAAGGCAATCGCTGATCAGTTACTGAGGGAAAATGGAATCTCAGAACAGGAACTAATAAAGCCACAAATCAAGTAGCAGCTTAAATATAATTATAATCAGAATTTGTTTGTATTATTAGCCCTTCAACATACGGCGCTGTGTAATATGTTGGTGCTTTATAAATAAAGGATAATAATAATAATTAATAATAATAACAGAGTAACAGAGCTGCTGTGTCAAGTTATTAGTAAACAATGTATTGAACCATTATGGTTCATATATGAAAATTTCAAGTTTGGTTTTGAGTGGTCCTCTAAGGTTTAATGTTTTGCTTTAAGACTTATTGACAAATTGTTGTTATGTTTGTCCCTCCTTATCCTATGTATATGATTGTATTTCTATAATAATGAGAACTCAACAATGATATTAAGAAACCATGTGCTCAACAAAGAGATTGGAAAGAAAGAAAAATAAATAAAAATAAATGATCTAGATCCTGCAGGCAGAGTGCTGGCCACCCCTTCCCTCTTCTCAGTCCCTTCCTCCTACTCACGGAGTCCCATCCTGTCAATCACATAATAAACTCCTCCCCTCCAGACTAGAACCGAGGAGCTGCTGCCCTCTTCTTGGTGAAGAGAATTGATGTGTGTATGTGTATATGTGAGTGTGTGTATATGTGATATGTGTGTATCTACTGTATATATATATTTTAGAGATGTGCGCTGACCATCGTGTTTTAGAACCGGTGTCAGTTTTAAACTGCATTTGTGTTTCTACTTTGCTACCATTGTTGCCATAAATTGTAAAAGGATTTGGTTTTGGTTCTGGATTTAATTAAAAATTGTGAAAAATAGGAAAATTAATGTCATTATGAGCTGTTTTTGCTCCTATAGTACTATATATTAACATTTATTTCTAGAAGGTGGCCTGCACCTTCATCTATTTATTTACTATGCACTTATTGTTCGGTAAAGTATTCACAGGGACTTGAGAGCAGAGCTTTCAAACACCGTGCTTTACTATAAGAGTTTTTTGATGGTACGAGTAAGGTAGATCTGACTGAATACTAATAGTATGTGCCGTAACGCTGCCCTTGTGAATCAAACTGGGGGAAATGTCACTCATATCTACACTATATAGACAAAAGTATCTGGACACTTGACCATTACACCAATAGGGACTGTACTGACATTGTATTCAAATACATATACTTTAATATGCAGTTGGTCCCCCTTTTGCAGTGATGACAGCTTCCACTCTTCTTGGTCGGCTTTATACAAAATGTTGGAGTGTTTCTGTGGGAATTTGTACCCATTTATTCTGTAGAGCATGTATGGTATGAGATCAGGCACTGATGTTGGACAAGAAGCTCTGGCTCGCAATCTCCGTTTCCAGTATATCCCAAAGGTGTCTGATGGGGTTGAGGTCAGGGCTCTGTGCAGGGCAGTCAAGTTCTTCCACACCGAACTAATCAAACCATGTCTTTGTAGTCCTTGCATTGTGCACTGGGGCACAGTCATGTTGGAATAGAAAATGGACATCCCCAAACTGTTGCCACAAAGTTGAAAGTATAGCATTTTCCAAAATGACTTGGTATGCTGAAGCATCAAGATTGCCCTTCACTGGAGATAATTGGCATAATGCAGTCAGGCAGGTAAAGTTCTCCCGGCATCCACCAAACCCAGACTCACCCATCTGACTGCCAAAAAGAGAAGCTTGATTCATCACTCAACAGAACACGTTTCCAATGCTCCACTGCTCCACAGTCCAGTGTTGGTGTGATTTACACTACTCTTTTCAACGCTTGGCATTGGTCTTGGTGATGTGACCTTACATTTGCAGTTGTTCAGCCATGGAAACCCATTCCATTGACTCACCACACAGATTTTGTGCTTACATTAATGCCAGTGGAAGTTTGGAACTCTTCAGCTATGGAATCAGCAGAGCATTGGCCACTTTTACACACCAGGCGCCTTAGCAATTGTTCACCCTGTTCTGTGATTTTACGTGGTCTTCTGCTTCGCGGCTGAGTTGTTGTTGTTCCTAAACCCTTCCACTTTCTAATAATATCACTTACAGTTGACTGTGAAATATCCAGCAGGGATGTAATTTCACAAACAGTCTTATTTTAAAGGTTGCATCCCATCACGGTACCACACTTGAAGTCACTGAGCTCTTCCAATAACCCATTTTGTATCACAAATGTTTGCAAATGGTGACTGGATGGGATGGTGCTTAATTTTAGACACCTCTGGCAACAGGTCTAATTGAAATACCTCAATTCAATAAATAACAGGTCTAGCCAAATACCTTTGTCCATATATTGTATTTCCAATCACATAAATATTTCATGTATAAAATATGTCATGTATTGGTCATTTGTGGATGGGGTGTTTGGATCGATGAGATTCTTTGGTAAATTTTTTAGAGGTATTTCAACTCTGTACAGATCCCCCTCTGCCACAATTTCAGCAAAGGGTCTGACCTCAGCACCCTTCTGGATTTCTAAGGGCACGTGACAGGGTTGCTTGTTTACACCACTCATATTTGCTCTCATAGTAGAAATTGGACCTTACTATGTGGTCACATCACTATATCTCCTGGATAGGCCGTATCAATGTGATCAAAATGAATATCCTTTCCAGGCTTTTATATGTATTTATCATTGGTTAAAGTATTCTTCCAGGTGCCAAGTGCAGAGCTTCAAACACCTTGTTTTACTATAAGTGCTAGTTATGGTATGAGTAAGGCAAATCTGACTGAAAATAAATAAGTATGTGCTGTAATGCTGCCCTTGTGAATTAAACAAGGGGACTCGTCACTCATATATTTACAAGTGTATAAATATATCATGTATATCAAAATGTAATGTATAAATAATACATGTATGTCATATTTGTGAAGTGTAAAATATATGTAAACCCAACTGTTCAGATTGGGAAATAGTCGGTCTTCTCACACAAGCAACTATGTATAACTCCCATTGATACAGATTTGGTTGCCAAACATCTGCCTTGACAAGGCAATGTAATTGAATTTGAAAGTACACATTCTGAGAAATTAAGAGACAGAGACAGAAATTGGCATATTGGTCACTCAACCAGCAGTAAGTTGACAGTTGGCAGTTGGCAGCACAAGTAACAAGGTGAAAACAGTTAGACTTTGCAATAACTTACAAAAAGACCCCCTAAAAAGAGAATTTGGTGCAAGAATTTACTACAATAAAGGCTACAGAAGATTCTTGGGAAAAAGTGGAGGAATCAAAATCATGCAAGGTAGAATTGTCAACCTAATCATACTGTTCACCATGTGAATTGGCAACCTAACAATACTGTTGACACCCGAATTGTCAACTGTTAAACAAGCTGATAGACCAAGGCCACAATATAAAATACACCCATATGTTAAAAAGGACATGCACATAGTATAACAAACCAAGCACTTCAGCGACAGAGGCTGCCACTTTTGTGGCTGAAGTGCTTGATTTGTTTGAGCCCCCACAAAAGAGAACATTTTGGATGTTGGTTGATGAACTGGACAGAATAGCAGTTTAATTTTTTTTTTCCAAATTACTAATGGCCATTTGGCTAACAGTGGTCATCTTCCTCTATGTTGATGACCATGTCATCAGCCTCATCATCATCCTCACTGATGTTATGATCATCATCATCACACAATATTAATTCATCCCCACTGGAATGTACACATTATGTTGGTAACTGACGGCATGATCGGTAATCTTCATACAATTTGTAGTTCATTTTGATGAACACCAATTTTTCTACATTGTTGGGAAGTAGTCTCCTCCGACAATCACTCACAACGTTCCTGGCTGTGCTAAGCACTCTTTCTGTATACACACTGGAGAGTAGGCAGCTAAAGTACATCAAAGCTAGTTTGTACAAGGAGCTCCAAATTTCCTTTTTTCCCTTCCAGAATTGAAAGAGACTGTCTGAGATGCTAACTTCTACTTTTTCATTCAAATAATCCTCCACCATTCTACTAATACAAGGTATATCCGATTGAGACACGCTAGAGGTGTCAATAGTATATTTGGGCTATTCTTTTAAACCTAACCAGATGTTATAAACACTCACATTAGTGTACTGATGTGTTGTTGAATCATAATCAGTGTGACTATCAGAAAAGGCAGTTTTTTTTCCTAGCATTAGCATTTGGAGGAGAAGCTGAAGCAGGGAACGTGTCACGTGCGATTTCAGCTCACAGATTACTCACAAGGAGCTGTTTACATCTGTGAAGATTTGTGTCATTCTTAAAGAAAGACATGACATAGGACTTAAACCTAGAATCAAGCATGGTTGCCAAAATATAGTGTTCCAATTGTTCCAAGTGAATAAAGAACTTAATCCACAAGGCCGACATACTTTGCTGAACTGCTAAACTTCATCTCCAGCTGCTTCTTCAGTAGTTTAATTAGGGGTATGGCTGGCAGTGTCTGAGCTCACATCACTTGTTACAATTTTAAAGGGTTTAAGCAGCTTGTATAAAACAGTAAGAATTCTCCAATGTGTTGTTGTAAGATAACATGTCTCTCTCTCCCAATCTCATGGTTTGCTGTGTAGGTCTTGATGGCTTGTTGCTGTTCCTCTAGTTGCTGAAGCTTATAAAGTGTGAACTTCCACCTTGTTACTACCTCTTTCTTCAGTTGGTGGCATGGCAGATGTAATTTTTTTGCAACCGCTACTATGTTTAACATGCGGTCGTGGATTGTCTGAAATGGCAAGAAATTTTGCAGGCACGAACAGCATCTGTTGCACTGACCTCTCATATTTTAAGAAATTCTGCACCACCAAGTTTATTGTATGTGCAAAGCATGGTATGTGTTGAAATTAACCAAGTCGTAATGCACACACAATGGTGAATCCGTTACCAGCAATGACAAATCCTGAGGAGAGTCTTAGCGAGGTGAGCCATTTTGCTATCACATTCCTGAGTTTTTCCAAAAGATCAACACCAGTATGTTTCTTTGTGAAACCGGCGATACACAGAGTAGCTTGCCTGTGAGTGACCTGGCATTGTGTGTTAGCTCTGCAATGCAGAAAAAATGAGGAGGTTGATGGTGAAGCTAACAGTGGTGTTTCTGATGGCGATAAACCTACCCAGTGGGAAGTCACGGTGATATAGTCTTTACTTTGGACCAGAACCGCTTGTCTACATATCCTTAGTTAAGCGGACTGTCGGTACAATGGTATTTTCTAAGGTCTGAATGACTTTTTGCTTAATCTCACAGTACAGTTGAGGGATTGATATTCTGGAGAAATAGAATTGAGATTGGATTTGATAGCATGGACACAAGATCTCAACTAATCACCTAAAACCTGATGCATTGATGGCGGAAATTGGATGCATATCCAATGCTAACATAGTTGTCATGGCTTTAGTGATCTGCTGTGCAACAGGATACTGACTGTCAGACTTGTTTCCTCTTGCTTGCTTCACAGACAACTGTGTAAAAGTCTTGCTCGTGTTGATCATCATCATCATCATCGACATTTATTTATATAGCGCCAGCAAATTCCGTAGCGCTTTACAATTGGGAACAAACATTAATAGGACAATACTGGGTAATACATACAGACAAAGAGGTAAGAGAACCCTGCTCGCAAGCTTACAATCTATAGGACAATGGGAGTTAGAAACACAAGGGCATGTGCTACATCATATTGCACAATAGACCAGCCAGACTGCAAAGGTAAAAGTACTGAGTGGGCTGTGTGTGTTGCAATGTTGGTCAAAAGGTTGTTGTCTTGTGTTAGCAGTGTAGAGGATGGTAATAGGGTAATCTAGGGAAATTAAGATGATGGTTGAGGAATATCATAACCTTGCCTGAAGAGGCGGGTTTTCAGTGAACGCTTGAAGGTTTGAAGACTAGAGGAAAGTCTTACTGTGCGTGGGAGGGAATTCCACAAAGTAGGTGCAGCCCGGAAAAAATCTTGTAACCGAGAATGGGAGGATGTGATGAGAGTGGAGGAGAGACGTAGATCTTGTGCAGAACGGAGGTGTCGAGTAGGGAGATATTTTGAGACAAGTGAGGAAATGTATGTCGGTGCTATTTTGCTGATGGCCTTATATGTTAGTAGAAGAATTTTATATTGGATTCGTTGAAATACAGGCAGCCAATGTAGAGACTGACAGAGTGGCTCAGCAGAGGAATAACGGTTTGTAAGGAAAATCAGTCTAGCCGCTGCGTGCGAAATAGATTGTAGGGGTTCAAGTCTGACTTTGGGAAGACCAGTAAGGAGGGAATTGCAATAGTCGATGCGGAAGATGATGAGTGCATGAATTAATGTTTTTGCGGTGTCTTGTGTCAGATATGTGCGTATTCTGGAAATGTTCTTTAGGTGTATGTAACATGATTTATATATAGAGTTGATGTGGGGAATAAACGACAGTTGTGAGTCAAGGATTACACCTAGGCAACGAGCTTGCGGGGTGAGATTTATGGTCATGTTATCAGCCATGATCCCATTCTGTATAGATTTCTCCCCTTCAGTGCAGCAGCAGCAGCTGTAGCATACAAGGATGTGTCTTGGGAATCATGGATAGCATTGAAAAATAGAAAAGATTAGAATATGTAGTGTTTTTTTGGGGGGTGTAGCTGCTGCTGATCCTCACAAACAAACATCCTTTTTTTAATATGGATGTCATTAAATGACCCTTCCAAAATTGGCAAGCATTGAAAAACAGAAAAGATTAGAATATAATAATATATAGCCTTTGAATCTCACACGCAAACCCAGTTTTTAATTTTTTTTATTTCAGTTGTCACTGCTGGTAATAGTCACACAGCAAAAGCACACTGGGCCTGATTCATCAAGGTACGCAAACGCATACGCATCTGCTAAACGGGACTTGAGTTACGTAAAACACCACATACGCAGCGCAAACGGAGCAGATACGGCACTCAAAGTCAACTCAATCTCAAACTCCAACGCAAATATAACGGTTTGCGTCACTCAAAGTATGAAACACAGATGCGTATGCGTTTGCGTACCTTGATGAATCAGGCCCACTGTTTTTTTCCAAGAAATAAAAATATACTACTTAGTTTAGAATGATATCTATCTAACTCGATCTGTATATACTGGCTAGTACTATTATATATATGCAATGCATTAACAATAACCAGTATCCACTAGTCTGTGTAAAGTCTATTTAAGATTGAAATTAAAAGTAATTGATCAGCAAACTCTTCTAGCTAACTATTCTCTACAGAACTGCTTTACACTAATGACAGGATTCTATTGCTTTCCTATGTCCCTCATTCACCCTGAACACTATTTTCTGAGCAGAGCACCACAGCTAACCTCCTCCCTACACACTCCTGTCTGTTCTAAAATGACACTTGAGAAAACGAGGGAAGACTATATATATATGAAAAAAAGTTTTTCTGGAAATGACGGTTTGCCTCATTTTGAGATCCGAATTTGGCAGACGAAACCAAGCCACGACTTGGATTCACTCAGATCTCCAATATTGGATCTTGTCAGTTTTCACCTACTCCAAACAGCTCATCCGTGGAGGGGGGTGGGGGCGCTGTGACATGAGCCTGTTCCAGGTGCCATGGCTCCACGCTATGCCTCTGCCTGTTTGTTGCAATTTTTTGGGAGCACCTATGCAGTGATTCAGAAAATATCATCAATTTTCTTTTAATGGATCGGCGTCTGAAGCATGTATCCTTGAAGAAAACTGTCAAAACCTCCATCACAGTAAAATGACCCTTCTTCCCTTTGTAACAACTTACTTATGCGACTAAGGATTCTCTGTCTATGTGGCTTCTAAAACAAGTCACAGATCCTGACTCAATGCAGAACCCGATATTCGGTTGCAGTTTTTCAAAAATCAACCAGATATAGCCGCATTGTACAAATCAAAACAGTTTTACATTTAATTACATTTTGAATAAAAATAAACTTAATGTTTAACATCATCATCATCATTTATTTATATAGCGCCAACATATTTCAAAGCACTTTACAATTGGGGACAAACATAATAAACTAATAAACAAACTGGGTAAAACAGACAAAACAGACAAAGAGGTGAGAAGGCCCTGCTTGCAAGCTTACAATCTATGCGACAATGCTTAAAAATACCGTCCATCGTCAAAACTACTGTCATTCCTTTAAATACCTATGTAAGTGCTAGATGAAAATATGTTTAGTGCTCCATGCCAAATTTCTCTCCTGAAAAGTGGTCCCTGAACCCAAAAAGTTTGGGATCTGCGCTTTTGTCTTTTTTCCTCCTTTGGGCTTATTTTGAACCCCCTGTGGATTATAATTTTTTTCTTTGCCACCCGTCTCTTCTAAGATGGGGTATAAGTGCCAAAGAAATAGCGCTCTGCTAAGCACAGAAAAATGGTAGATAAGAGCCCTATTGCCAGTGAAAATACTTGTTTATTCGGGTGATAAGGTCCATTATCGCAGACTTTAAACTTGTTGCATTAAGTGTACTACTGTGATGCCTGTTCTCAGGATAGAGTTAGCAGAATAAAACATTAAAAAAGTTTCTTTATTTTTAGAATATAAATGTTTAATTAATTATTAAAATAAATAATTATGTATATTAATCAAATTATTTAAATTATGTAAACAAATCCTATATATTATATATAATGTTGTTTATGCATGTGTAGGGTTTGTTCAAACAGGTTCACGCATGCGCAGAATGATGGAGACCTTTCATAGCGTGTTATCTATTAACGTTTCAGGTCGCTATCGCAAGGGCAGTGAATAACGCTTGGCAATCATTTTTTCATAAATGCGGACAATCACTTTTTATTTCCGTGATAAGCGGCGATACAAAAAACAAACCACAGTTATTGCCGGGATGAAGGAAACAATCCTAACTAGTACCCTTAGTTTGTTTATTTATTACATTCTTAGCGTTTGTGTGGTTAAATCCTTCACCGGAACACGTTGTCATTCTTTTATGTGTACCCTTTATCTGCTTTTTATTGCAAAACTTACTGTGGAAAAAATGTAAGTTTATTTAAATTATAAACACAACTTCATTTTTTTTTTATAAAGGGATTGAGAGGGGACGAATAATGAAAACGGCGGCAAAGGTGCGAGAAGCATCAACTGGAGGTGCTAAGAGGGTCAGGTAGCAAGCTGGAAACAGAGAGGGGGTTTCAGAGGTACAAATACCAATTAGCGTATTTAACAGTATATATCCAGTGGACTTGGAGAAAATTAGTGATAATTTAGTCAGCTGGATGATAATTAGAACAGCAGTGATATAATAGACACAGAGCAGAAAAGTGAGTCTAATTGCGACAGCAGTTATATAGTATTAGGAATAATGGCATAAATAGGTTTTAAAGAAAAAAGAATCAACTTAAAACTAAACACAGTAAAACCAAGAAAAGAATAGGTACAATATTTTTTTTTAAATATAATGATGATTTTCAGTTTCAATTCTTCAACAAAAAGCAACAATAAAAGACGCTTAACAAACATAAAACAAAACAGTTTGAAGACTTCAGCCCATTACGAAACCCTATTTAAAATTCCGTTCTTGCTGTGTATCATTTCCTTTTTTTATGATGTGATTTTTCACAGTTTATAATTAAAGGTCAAGTACTATTTCACATTAATGGTTTTGTTTCACTTGGGATGCTGCCAAACACTTCACTTTTCTTTCATACTTATCCAATTCTCACAGCTCCGCTTTCTCTGGAAAAGTTTAGGGTACGTTTGTTTGGCATTTTTCTCATTTACCTGCAATATATTTTTTGGTATTTGGTTTGATTATTACTTGCTGAGTATCGAAGCCTTAATATCATTTTAGAAATAAGTAAAAAGTTAAAGCATAGTTATAGAACGCAATTAGTAACGAAATTATACATAATATTTGGCATATATTAGATATTTCACACTAATAATGTCCCAGTACAATTGCAGGTAATCACAGTGGGATAGCAGATCCCAGCTAAAAGTAATAGCGCTGGAACTGTCAATCATCCTGTTCACAAGTTGAGAGTAGAAACAGTTCTGGAACCAGTTAGTGTCACTGTCAGCTCAAGTCCATTGTCATCAGAAAAGGGGTGCGGTTTGGTAAGGAGGAACAGTATATGATCTTTGAATGAATGTTATAGATTTGTTGCATTCTTAGAATAGCACATTATTTATTTAAACTTAGTTGTAAGTTGTTTTTTAGTGTTTCATTTTTAATTATCACAGTAGGTTTAAGAACTAGGAAAGCAATAAACATTGGGATGCAGTCAGGGGGCTGGGCTGCATCAGGACATACTTGGCTGATCTCATAGTGGGCTAAATTGGGCTGGATCACTGGACTACCTGCAATTTTTTCCATTAAAATGTTCCTAAAAGCCTGCTGAGCAAAGACTCGCCCCCTGGGCTAAAATTTGCCTGTCGGACCCTGAACCCAGTATATAATATTCCCATCATAAGGTATAGTGAAAGTATCTATCCACTGGATTGAATAATTTCCCCTTTTTTCACTCTAACTATTTTAGTGTTTTATATTTTGCTTCTCATTTGAAATATTTTTAAAAATCAAAAATAAAAGTCATATTTTATCACACTATCAGTACTTTGTGAGTGACATGGATTCTTTACAAGATGTCTATATAATACACCCTATATAATAATATAATACACAAGGAGTGACTCCTGTTTGTGACAGTGACAGTGGTTGTTTTATTTTTTCAATTTTCATATTGCACATGTCTGTCCAGTTCCTCAACTGCATATTAATGTTGCGATAGACCAAGAATTTTCTATCTGTTCAATTCCATGTATCGTGAGTAAATTGTTCCCTTTTATAGACTTCTCTGTTGGCCTTATTTGAGTTATGTGTGTGTCTGTGTGTGTGTGTAAAAATTTGGGAATATTTTCTTGCTGAAGTT
The DNA here is from genome assembly GCF_038048845.1 of Mixophyes fleayi. Lineage (NCBI taxonomy): Eukaryota > Metazoa > Chordata > Amphibia > Anura > Limnodynastidae > Mixophyes > Mixophyes fleayi. The sequence goes on from NC_134406.1 coordinate 244,436,681, forward strand.
ACTTAAAATTCTATGTGGAAAAATATTACCTAACCAAATGAGCTCTGAGCAAAGGATGAAACCCAATTCTTCTTTTGGAAAAAAAAATAATTGAGTTCCATCGTTCCTATCAGACGCCGCCCCGGAGACCACAGCGAATGCGCGCCCGTTGCCCTAGCAATGGGACGCGCTTCCCCCCGCTTCCTGTCGGCGGTCAGCGCGTCTGACCGCCGACCCACTGCCCACCAATGAGGGCTAACCACTACATATAAATATCCTGCTCTGACACCACTAGGGTGCTAGAGCAACTAGTTTATATCCTAGCCTCCAGCATTTATATATATTTATATATATATATATATTATTCATTCTGATTGTTCCTTTGCCTCTCCGCTCATGGACGAGGGCTTTTCTGCCGGGCCCCCGATTCTGGACTATGATTCCGATGAATTCAGACATTGGTGGTAATTTGGACGTCTGGAATCGGCCCTTAAGGGAGGGGGTACTGTCATGATCTGCCTGCAGCATACTGCTTTGCCTGGCAGCTCCTACCTCCTGGACTATCAGACTTTATCATTGTGTTCATTTTATGTGTTAGCAGCAGTACCTCTGATCACCAGAGGTGCTGCTATTGTGCCTGTTGTGCTCCTAGTTCCTTAGGAGTTAACACTGCTTCACTCATTATTTCATGCACCTGGGTGTGTTCCATTTATACCTGTCTCTCCCAGCAGTCATTGCTGGTTATTGTTGTCATATCCTGTTGTTACACCCTGTGGATTCTTCCTCCTGCTTTGCTCCTGTGATTATGCTGCATTGGGATCTCAACATATATTCTGCTGACCTGTTGTCCCATCCTGTTGTTCCTTTCCTCTGCTGTGTTTATGGTCATGCTGCCTGGATCTCTCCATATTACCACTTACCTTCATCAGCCATCTACCCGGTATTTATTCCTGCATGTTCCTGTATATTCAGTATTCAGCAATAAACTTCGTGTGTTCACTTCATTCCTGGCTCCTAAACTGCACTTTGTATTTGAACCGTGACAACGCCATTTGAAGGGAGTTCATGGAAAGCTTTGGTGAAAATCAGAAGCTAAAAAATAACAGCAAGCAGTCCATCATCAGCTACCTCCCTTCTCTCAGCTAGATCCCAGCACCTGCGAACTACACCCCCAACACGTTCATCATCAATATCCTCACAAGTGATCGGAGTTAGTCCTGCATCCAAGTTTCTAAGGCGAGATGACTCCTCCCCTACCCAGAACTCCTCAGAAGAATCCTTGAGCGTTAGGCCCACTGCTGCTGCTCCTGCTGCTGGGGGTGGATCTTCAACCCAGAAGCAGACCAAGAAGAAGACTACTAGTAGTATACAACAATTGACTGTTAAACAATCCTTTGCAAGAGGAAGCAAGTATGAAAGCTGTCACCCAGTCACAAAGCAGATCACAGACGCCATGGCATCTATGCTATTATTAGATCTGCGTCCAATATCCACTATTAATGCAGCTGGTTTTAGACAGTTACTTGAGGTCTTCTGCCCCCGTTACCAAATTCCATCACGACACCATTTTACTAGAAAAGCTATTCCTCACCTCTACCAAAAGGTTCGTAAAAATGTAATTCACTGAGCTATAAAATGCCATTCAAACCACTGTACACTTAACTACAGATTTGTGGACAAGCGGAACTGGGCAAACTAAAGATTATATGATTGTGACAGCCCACTGGGTTGGTCATTCGCCTTCACCAGGAGGGACAGCAGCAGCATGTACCTAAGAACGTTGCAGTTTTCAGAGGCAGGCTACTCTGTGTGTCATCTGCTTCACTAAGAGGCATATTATTATTATTATTATTATTATTATCGTAGATTTGTAAGGCACCACAGTGCTCCACAGCGTCGTACAGTAGGGAAGACACGGACATACATAAAATAAGACATACGTAAAACAAGAACAGACAAGGCAGACAAAATGAATGGAGATATGAAAACAAAGGGTATGGAGGACCTTGCTAGTTAGAGAGCTTACATTCTAAAGGGAAGAGGCCACAGCTGAAACAAGAGGAGCGAGTGTGGCTCAGAGTGGAGATTGGGATAGTTGTGAGAGTGCATTAGTGTGAATAGTGTTATCGATGATAAGGTCACCACTAAAAAAGAGATGGGTTTTCAAAGAGCATCTAAAGATTTGAAGGCTCTGGGAAAGTCTGATTGAGCGTGGTAGGGAATTCCATAACTGGGGAGCAGCACGGGAGAAGTCTTGAAGGCGGGAGGGAGAGGTGGTTATCAGCGACGAGACAAGGCGCAGGTCAGAGGTAATACCGCTGACAATCTGTTTGAAAAACTAAGGGATGTCATTGCAACATGGCGTATCCTGCTTGAACTCTCCTGAAGACATGTGATTTCTGATAATAATAATAACGCCACCAATATTGTTAGAGCATTACAGCGGGGGGAATTCCATCACATTCCCTGTTTTGCAAACACAATCCACTTGGTGGTACAGAACTTTTTCAAAAATGACAATGACATGCTGGAGATGCTGTCTGTGTCCCGAAATATTTAGGGTCATTTTTGGGATTCTGCAACAGCATGTAGGAGAATGCAGCAGCTGCAAGAAGAATAGAATTTAGGGGGAATGTACTTTAGCCCAGCGCAGTGGAGAATACTTTCCGTATTGTGCAAGGTGCTGAAATCACACAAAGTAGTCACCTGTGAAGAGAGTGCAAACACTGTTAGCTTGAGTCAAGTGATTCACCTAATTAGACTTTTTGAAAAGCAGCCAGAGAAATTGAAGGAGGAAATGAAATAAAGCAATTACGCTAATTATGTCAGACTTATAGATTAAGTACTTTATTCACTTCGCCAGGATCCAAGAGTTATCTACATCTTGAAATCGGATCATTACATTTTGGCAACTGTGTTTGATCCTAGGTTTAAGAGCTATGTCTTTTCTTGCTTTCCAACTGACTTACATCTCAAGAGAAGCAATGAGTTCCTGGTCAGCAAGCTGACAGCACAAGTGGTACATAACCCAATGACGTCTCCTCCTTCAGTTTCTCTGGAAATTGCTGCTAGGAAAAAACTTACCTTTTCAAAGACACCCAGTGGTGATGCAGATGAGTCTGCACAACATTTTGACATTTGGTCAGGTCTAAAAGAATTGCCCAAAAATCGTGACAGCTCTTTCATAAATTCCATGAGAAAGGCCATTACCGGCAACTACATCAAAGTACACAGACTTCTGTGATGGTGGATTCCAGCGGGGATGAATACGTATTGTTTGAGGATGATGTACACACTGATGAGGGTGAATATGATGACAGTGTGGATTGCAGGTGCTGAGATCTAGCTGAGAGAAGGGAGCTAGCTGATGCTAGTATGCCTGATAATATTTTAGGTAGAATGGCATCTTGGCAATTATATGTTTTTCTACTGTAAACTTTCACCTTTATTAGAGAGGTGTTTTTTTCTTTACAAAGGTAGAAAGCTTTTTATTTACATTTTTGTTTCCCTGACTTAAAACCACTATGCACTTGAACATAGACTTTAGCACATGAGGTAGAGTGATTAGCATAATCAGGACTGAGACTGGAGAGTGACAAGAACAATGCCACCCCTCCTGTTTCTGTATGAGCTATGGCACAGTAGAATGTCACTGGAGACTTTTAAGAACAGACATCCCTAGTTTTACCATTTCTGTTTCAGCATTGAACCCTGCCACCTCTCATGTTTCTGAGTGAGCTATGGTACGGTAAAATGTAACTGCAGATTTAGACAAAGACTGCCAGCCTTATTATTTATATTTCAGCATTGACAATTAGCAATGGAGCAATGGAGCTCTCGTCTTTATGTTTTACCTATATAACACAGTACAATGTGACTGCAGATTTAGAAGACCAAGCCTGCCAGACCTATTATTTCTATTTCAGCAATGACAATTAGCAATGGAGCAATGGAGCTCTCCTGAATGTCACTGGAGATTTTGAAGAACACTGCTACCCCTCCTCTTTCTTTTCTACGTATGACGCTGCCCAACTGCACTAGAGACTGCCAAGAACTGTGCTACCCCTTATGTTGCTCTCTGTGAAATGATGCTGGATCGCCGTTGAGGGCGGTGCTTATAAAATCCAAAGCTCACGAGATCCGACGATGTAACAATGATGTTTTGCCTCATTTTCAATTCCGAGGGCGCTCGGATCTGCTAAGTTTGAATGTGTTCGGTTCCCGGTTCTCTGGGAACCGAGCCTGAGCAGCTCTATCTTTACGTTTAGTAAAGCTGGTCATTTTGATCCGGCCAAGCAGCCAGACTGCAGGGAGACAGTTTCTATGTCAGATTTGGTCGGACATGAAAGGTCACCTGTATTTACTGTCTGTCCCAACTCACCTCTGATGGCACCTCATCAATTGTTCATTTTGACCGACAGTATTATTTGGGCCCAATCATGCTGCTATTTGTTGCCAATTAGTTCTAAACTTTGACATCACAATAGTAGAGTGTTACACAGAGAGCGGGTTTTTCTCAGTCTGAATTACCTGATAACAAATGCCAATAAATTGCACTAACAGAGTATCAGATATGACACGTTCTGTCTAGGAATGGGAGTTTCACATAAAAAATTTTATAACAAACTTTCTTTTCATATTAGATTTATTTGTATGTTAGGTTTAGGGGCCTATTGATGACCACTGCGGTGAGTCAAGTGTAAATGTATTGGGGATTATTTACAAAAGGATGGTAAATCAGGAGGGGGTGAAGGAGAAAGTAAAGCTTTAAGGCATTGCCACATTTTCATGGCGTCTTCATTGGACAAAAGGACTCAGGGTTCTGTTGTCACATAGGTTCACAGGATGCACAAAAACACAATTCAGCAAAAACAAACAGATTTTGCAGTATTACAAAAACTGTTAACATGACCCTTGATATAAAGGCCACCACGATGTCACCTTAATCACATCTCACAGCATGCATAGCTGCTAGATGTTTGGAAATAGCCAGCCTGGGTAGGTGAAAGTATCAAAACAGGCATTGCAGGACCTATCGAATCTGATGATCGGGGGAGTGCAGGTAAGTAAAATTTTCTACTGTTACACATATCACATAATTCTTTAAACAAAAAATGTATCCTTTAAATCTGGCCTGTTTAATAAACCTACTGCCTAGGTAGATGAATGAATGTTTACATCATTTGTTAGTGTTCCATGTATTTGCAGACAGTAATTAGGATAATCAGGAAATTAGAGTGTATACATGGTCCTTGCCCACTGGGGCAGGAAAGAGTCATCTATAAATGCATGTACTTACGATATGCCGTGCTACCAAGGGGAGCATACAGTGGTAGTATGCCCTTCATATTCCTCCTCCAAGAGGTCAGGAGGGCTTGTGACATAGGATAGTGGGCGGGGGTTTTTCAGTGATTTAACAAACTTCTAAACCTGATATTAGACATTCAGGGGCATATGCAATTGTCGGGAAATCCCGCTGCGTAAAAACTACTACCGTTATTACGGTAGTAGTTAGCTGGATTTCAGCTCACGGAGCTGCAAGCTGAAATCCAGCGATAAAATTACCGTAGTAACGGTTTTTCTGTGCACTATTACCGTAATAACGGTAATAGTGCGCGGACCGCGAGATTTTCAGCGTTTCCGCCGACAATTGAATACCCCCCTCAGACAGATATGTCAGCCTACAGTCTGGTATTTATTTACAAGGTGTAAAAATAACATGATAGAGCTACGCTTTTATGTGAAAATACATCTATTTTCAGCTCAATTGCCATTACCTATACTAACTGTTTTTATTTGCACTTGTTGGTATAGGGGGGAAAGATTTCTATTTGCATACATTGGTGAACATCCCTGTTTTGTATTGTGGTGGTCTGTTTTAGCAGGCCAATTGTATGAAATTTGCCTGTAAAGTTACACCAATAATCACCTCAAAGTGCTGCCTATTATGACATTAAAACCATACCCTTACTTAAAGTTACTCATTTTTCTTTGAAAATACTGTTTGTCTGACCCTCATTTATGTATTAAATGGTTTGTGTCATTAATGGAACAATGGTATGTCTATATTTCCAGGATGTTTTGTGTTACATTTTTATTTCTCTATTACATTGATCTGAACATAATCACGCACTCCCTTTATGAATTGCACTTAGATGGATTTCCCATTGAAAATATTGGATTCCCGACCATGGCTTTATCTGTGTGGAGTTTGTATGTTCTCCCCGTGTTTGTGCGGCTTTCCTCTAGGTATTCCAGTTTCCTCCCACACGCCAAAAACATACTGGTAGGCAGGGGCTGGCTGGGCTGGGGGCAAAGGGGCATCTGCCCTTTCCCCCCAGGCCAGTTCCATTGTGGGCTACCTTGGGCTGGGTCACTGAACCACCTGCATTTTTTTCCTTTAAATTGATTCTAATAGGTTGCTAAGTCGAGTCTTGTCCCCCACCCCCACCCCGGGCTAAAATTTGCCAGCCCTCCCCTGCTGATGGTTTATTTGGCTAAGTTAACCCTAGTGTGTGTGTCTGTAAGTGTTATGAAAATTAGACTGGAAGCTCCAATGGGGCTGATCTGAATGACAAATATTCGCTATACAGCAATGTGTAATTCATGGTACTATATAAATGACCAATAATAATAAAACTGCTTACCCTTGCCTCTAAGCTGATAGTAAAAGAGCCTTTACATGCTCTGTGGACACAGACAGAATTGGGTGCAATGTATGCCTCCTGCAATTTATTATCATATACCTCCTACAAAACCAAAATCTTTTTTTTTTTTTTGCATCTGTTTTTGCCTTTGTGCACCCACCCCATAATTCTTATGGAAAACCAAGACCCGCTGCTTATCGGGAGCCAAATCCTCTGCCGTATCTTTGCACTAATCAGTGTGCACCAATCTGTGTATAAATCGGTGAACAACATCACAGTATATTAACAGAACATATGTTGTGTCTTTGTATTATTTCTTTTTTAACTTTTAAGTAACACCCCATTATATTTTTTTTATAGAAGGTACTTGTCCGAGACTGTCAAATTAGAAATGCTGAGCAGAAATAAAAGCACCATGTGTATGAACCAGTAATTTAGCTTATTAAGTCTGTTTAATGTCATTTGACTTGAATACATCTAAATTGTGTTTGTCGTAGAAAGTGTAAAAATGAAAAAAAAAAAAAAGCTCCCAGCACACAAATCCCCCAGTGCTTTGTCCCCATATGTTTCCTTTATTTATGTCTGGATTGTAGTTTTATGAAAACTTCTGTGCTGCATCAATTTTTAGCAGCATAGATAATTTATTGCATCCATGATGATAGAATACCAGCCATATACATCATTCCGCTTGCAAAACCGCACAGCCTCAGCTTCTTAATGGTGTCATTGTGGCTGAATGCTATTAACAGATTACCCCAGCCTAGGGCAATGGAGCATGTGCAGCAGAAAGATAACCTTGTGTTCATAATTTAATATTAACTATTTTCTCCATAGTGCCCTCTTTCCAGTACATTAACAACAAACCAATATGGCCTTGTCCCCTACGGTCATTTTTTTTTTTTTTTTTTTCCTCTGCGGGAAAACAAAAATGGATTACAAGATAGCAAGTTCTTGAAGATTTTCAGTCAAGTATTACAAATCACTCAACGCCTGATCTGCAGAAATAAAAAATAAACAGGCTCCGTTTCAATCAAACCTAATTCCTCCAATTTAGCTTTGCTGCCACTTCAAAGGCTGCTCCTATTAGCGGTACGGATAACAAATTTAACAGTCGATTTTACCACTTCTGATACGCAAAGTTGCAGTTTGTGCTTAACACGCAGTAAGATCAAAAACTTTTTTTTTTTTTTAACAAATTTTGTGACACAATTTGATATAACAGTGTAAGCCTTTTAAAGGAAAGCCTTTATGGAATTCTTATCCAATTCCATTCCCGCAAGCTAAATTTCTATCCTGCATTAGCTATCATATCACTAGAGTATTAGCGAGCTTCGTTTGCCAGCAGTTCAGGGCTGTGTGAAGGCCCTATCACTCCATAGCACTCACATACAGAAGCATTATGGCTTTTATCTCATCTTCTGCAGCAAGTACATGGACCAATTCATTCCTCCAGGCTACTTTACTAATAACCTATTTCTTATCAGGCCCTCTCCACCTCAGCCTGTGATCAAAGACCCAATTAATGGAATGGAGAAAGGTGAAGCATTGAAATAATGGAGACAGCTGTTTTTCTCTGTTAGAGAAAATCTATTTGTATTGTTATCTAGACTCCCGAGTTCTGCAGCTCTACTTTAATTCATTCTTCCTCTATTCCTGTAGCTGATAAAAAAAAAGTCACAATGAACTCAACACATAAGGGCTGAAATATCACTGTTTCAACTCTTCCTGTCTGTTATCAAGTTGAAGGTGGAAATACTGTGAGATAAGGCAGGAAATATTTAACAAAGAACCTATCAAATGAAGAAATGTTCTTTCAAGCCTGCATCTTCCTGCACTAGGGCTGCCATTTGAATTCTGATGCATACTCTGCAATTGCACTTTTACAGACTAAATCAAACCAGCGCCAGTCAATAGTATTTACGGGCCTCCATCAATGGACACATAATTAAAGATACACAGCAGTAATAAGGGTTGGTTACTGCATACATCGTTAAAATGAGTTTTTAGTTGGTCCTGTATCCTTTGACTGCAGCTCTGCAGAATTTTTTATTAAGCTAAATTTGTTGCTTGCAGATACTACTTCATAGCCTGAGAAATAGAAATAAAATTTTAGTTTGTAATTCCCTCTGCTTAAAAAAACATATTTTTGTACTTATTACATAGTTATAAAAAAACATACTTCAAGCATTTTTGGGGCAGCACGGTGGCTAAGTGGTTAGCACTTCTGCCTCACAGCGCTGGGATCATGAGTTCAATTCCAGACCATGGCCTTACCTGTGTGAAGTTTGTATGTTCTCCCCGTCTTTGCGTGGGTTTCCTCCGGGTGCTCCGGTTACCTCCCACACTCCAAAAACATACTAGTAGGTTAATTGGCTGCTATCAAATTTGACCCTAGTCTCTCTCTGTCTGTCTGTCTGTGTCTATGTGTATGTTAGGGAATTAGACTGTAAGCTCCAATGGGACAGAGACTGATGTGAGTGAGTTCTCTGTACAGCGCTGCGGAATCAGTGGCGCTATATAAATAGGTGGTGATGATGATCTTTTTACGAATGTCTCTGTTATTACAGAGAATAAGGTAATCAGAATGTTTATAAAAATCAAACATCATCAAGACATTTAATTCCAGTGAAAGGCAAGACACTACAAATGGAATTTGTGTAGGCAGTTTGGCCGCATACATAAGGCACCAAAGTTTAAAGATCCAGGCATTTGAGTGCACCACATTGTGCATCTGGGTTCCCTTCCCTTCTTGGCCAATGATTTGAGATCACTGCTATTGGCCAGTTTGTGCAGTCATCATTAGAACACACTAATAGGCCCCCATGTGTTCCGGAACTGAGATGGCTTGTTAACCCAAGAACCAAACAGCCCAATCTTCTCTAATTTAGTCCAAATGCCAGGACTGACCTGTTTGTAGCCAACTTTATCATCCTGAAGGAATAATTCTGAAATGGCTGAATTTTATTTTGATCTGTCAACATGGTTCCACACATTGACCAATTTGGTAAAAAAATGAATAAAGTGTCCAACCAAATTTATATTATATGTGGCCAAATTTATTGAGTGTGACACAATCTATTTGTAGATGGAGGCATACAGCATCATGCTATGGGTGTGTCTAGGAATAAAAAAAAAACTTCTTCACTTTCATAATTCATTGGATTGGGGATCACAGATTAATTTATTGAATCTAACTACGCTCTCAAAATATCAGTACAAACGTTGGAAATGTTTGGAACCTTCACTTCTTGCAGAAGAAATTACACAAGGAAATGTTTTCAATATATGCATGTACTTCTGGGTATACCTGTGCATGAAAAAGGAAGTGAAGTAAGTTGTCAACTTAAACATAATTTGATTGATGATTGCAACCAAAGTAAAAGAGATAAGATGAGAATTATTTGACTATAATACAATTATTAGATTCATGGCTCAAATTATGGTTTGTAATGAACGTTCAGAATTTGGCATATAACTAGATAAACAAGCTTCATTAAGAAAGGCCAGGTTGTGACGTTAACAGTTGGATGGTCTCATTTACTATACACCAACTTTCCTTGAGCCGTATATATTCTGCTATTACTTTAAATAAGACAGACATACATTCCCTAAAATCACCTTTGGTGTCTCCAGTGCTATTAAGTTTCAGTCTCACAAGGCGTTCCATGTCTGGAAGGTGGGCGGAATCTGCTGTTGTATTTGGACAGCCACAACTCTGTTCCAAGGAGCTGCAGGTGTCCAATCAGATGACTTCTGGTTTCCAGGTGCAGAGTGTGCTGTGACAGTACAAGTATATCCTCGCTGCTGACACCAACTGGGACTTGAAAGAGCCACAGCTGTCTTCTTTAAGGCAATGGTGGGATACCCAATGGAGAGAACCACACCTGACTGCTATATTTGGGGAAGCACTGATTACCAAGAGGAGTTCTCCTTTAATGATCCTGTAGATTGTAAGCTTGCGAGCAGGGCCCTCTTACCTCTACGTATGTATGTATTCCCCAGTATTCTTTTATTACTGTTTGCTCCCAATTGTAAAGTGCTATAGAATTTACTGGCGCTATATAAATAAATGTAGATGATGATGATGAATGATCACCAAATCAATTACTGCAAATCCCATGTCATGTTTGCATGTATCTGATAATTTTGATTGGCTCTAATAAGTTTCAGACTATATATAATGTCAGCGTGACACGCTTATATCTTTCTTTATAGTTCCTCAATAATAGTAATGTCCACTCTTACTAAATAATGGCATTAATAGGCTGCTACTAGCACCAAAACACTGCCCAAAAACAGCAAGTTCCAGTGTCACAGATAATTCACAGGAAAGAAAAGAGTCGCAATTTTGTAGGAATCCAACATGTTTGCCAATAAAAGTCTTGGTAAAATCAGTCTCAATAAAAGGAGCTCATTCACCCATTCACTAGTGCATTCTGTAGGTAGAATGGTGATGAGTCTCTTTGCTACAACCTGGAGCAGGGTATTCGTCAGGAGATCCCTCAGGTAGTAATCGCTGCAGGGCCGGTCCTATAATGTGCTCCTTTTACTTACAGGACCTTTCACTGCTTCAAAGTCGTGTAAGGCAAGCGGCTCCCATCCTATTCCGCTATCACTATCCTTCCGCGTCTCCTGGCATAGGATGGGAATTTGCTCCTTACACCTCCCTAGTGGCTGCAGTTTGCGTAGCTTAAGGTACAGAGCATTGCTGCCATGTTTTATAATCTGCTGAGTATAATGACACTTCTGACATGACCAGTATTTATATAGGTCTCTCTTTAGATAATACCAGTTTCTATGCTATTCTTATACACCAGCGATGGGCCACGGGCAGCCCTCCAAGCAGTCAGCCCCAAGCTTCTTCCTGCTTTGTTGTTAGATTTGTTTGTTATAGCTTGTAATACTTATTTAAAATGCCTGCTTATATGTTATTACAGATAGATGGGTCTCATGTAAAGTTGGACGCAAATCCATTTGTATCCATTTCACTACCGCGCATGTCGACAAAGAAAGATTTCCGCTTATGTCTGTATATAGAGTCAGTCGTATCTTGCGCATACGACGCCTTACGCTTATAGAGGCTGATTGGGGGAGACAAGGGGCGTACAAGCACAGGTCAAGAACAGTGACCAATGTAGGCCTGGATGCAGGAAACGTATCTGTCGCAGGAGCTCTAACACTGGTATAAGATATTAACTGATGATGATGATGAGCGACTCATGCTGTACAGAATGTGCCTTTTGTTACAGAATTTACACCTTCGTTTTAGTTGAAAATTGAGTCCAACACTAGGGCCAGGTGGCTCTTACTTTAATTAAATGTATTGTTTTAACTTATTATTGAGATTAACGTGCTCCCCTCTTAACGGTTAGAGGGCTGCCCCTGAAGGTGTTATACACCCTTTCAAAGTCAAAGAGGAGCCGAATCATGGACTTTGTGCTGAAGAAAAATCCATGTATTAATCTCTTGCTTAGAATACCTGCCCCTAATATTTTCTTCATTTTTATGGATCACAACTTAAAAAAAAAAGTTTCTAAGCATATGTCAATATGTAATGTATAATTATATGTAGTACACGTATTTGGTTACAAAAGCAATTTTAAATATATATTTTTTCACCTTTTAGTGTATTATTGTCTTAATAATACACTGATTCTAACCACACACAGATCTGTGCGATAATGGCCCATACCCATATAGTGCCCACAATGAAAAGCTGGACACACAAGGGTGTCACTTAGGAGTCTCTTCATGAGCCAAAGGAAATGATTGACCAAATTAATTTCTCATTCTGCCCGATCAAATCCAGCTGGTTGAAAATATTGCTTTTGGGAACACAAAATGTTTGGTCAGTTCCATCAAAAGCAGCCAAGTTGGTGATTATACCTTCATGGGCACTGCCCACAATAATCCTTCTCATGAACATCACTGAGCAATGACAAAAAAAATCATAATGTGTTTATTCAATAAATAATTGGCTATGTTTTATTTAATTTTTTGTTTTACACAGTCCCCACCCATATCCTTAATAATATGGTTATTATTTATTTATGATATTGTCTCCAGAGCTTTACAAATAAAATATAACCATTCACATCAGTCCCTGTTCCATTGGAGATTACAGTTTAAATTCTCCCTACCAGAGACACACTAGGATCCACCTTGCCAGCAGATAATTGATGTACTAATATCTTTTTTGGAAACATGGGGAGAACATATAAACTCTACGCAGACAGGGCCTGATGCCAGAGTGCTTACACCCACAAACACAATCACAGAACCAGGTCATAATACAGCAGATATAACCTTCCTTTTCACATGCATGAAAGTAACAAAAAACTTTATTTGTACATACACACACAAAATCCTATATTATATGCACCGGCTCCTAGGCTGGTGCAAATAATATGGCTGCAAACAGGTGTATCTGTGTCTACGTTCAGGTCTGTATTGGGTAGGTATTCTACACACGCCCTTACTGTAAATGACCCACGTTAGCTGGCCTCTTTCCTCCCCATCACTCCTATACAGGTGGGTGTTTTTGTGGACATGCACCGCGCAAAATCAGTTTATGCTACACAAACGGGCGTACATTCAACTCTGCACCAATCCCATAGTGCTCTGGTTGGAGTCAAAACCATGACCCCAACGTTGTGAAGCAACAATGCTACTGACACTGGTAACAGTGTACCACTATGATACCATGGGATATATTTACTAAACTGCGGGTTTGAAAAAATGGAGATGTCGCCTATAGCAACCAATCAGATTCTAACTGTCAGTTTCTAGAATGTACTAAATAAATGAAAACTATAATCTGATTGGCTGCTATAGGCAACATCTCCACTTTTTCAAACCCGCAGTTTACTAAATATACCCAAAGAGTTAGTTTGAGTCCCAATACCCAACACTCACTAGGGACCTATCCTGAAGAATTGATGGGACTAGTGCTGGAGACCAAAGGAGAGGAAGAATCCAGAACATTGATTCATATGACAGTCGTCTTTAAAAGGCGGACATATCACTTAAAGCGGGAAGCAGTGTAACATACTATATATTTAAGAAAGCGATCTAAGAAATGCTACACCTTTAGATATTGTAATGTCTCTTTATCGCAATACAGGATAACAAGCTCACAAAATCCTTGGCAAAGTAAGTATTGTAATAATTTAAAAATCACATGTAAGGTATATTTGCTGTGTCTATTTGACATCACAGCAAATCTTCTGCCGTTTTATTTTTAAAAGGCAAAATCCATTTTCCAATCACGTTTTGTCGGTGTGTTTGAAAAAAAAAATATATATGCATTTAATTTAAACAAACCTTGACGTTAATTGCATTTTATTCTGTGTAGCAGACTTTTATAAATTAATTGAGCAAGGAGAAATTGAGTAGGATTTCTAGACTTGAAACCAGTGGAGATTGACAAAATCACATAAGCGATACATTCAACCACCTGGGGCTTGACTGGAATCAGGACGGATCACTGATAGGCTGCCCCAGATGTATGACTCAAGGAGCCCATTAGTGTCAATACTTCCATGCTGCTTTCCTCGCACCACGTCTGAAAGGCCAAGGAAAATGTGAATTTTACTGTAAAGCGCAGGTGGGCACATTTCCTATTAATTAGAGCAATTCTACACCTCTGTTTCTTTATTCCTGATATCCTATTGCAATACCTTCAGCATGGAAAATGTCCAAACTTCCACAGACAAGAAGCAGAAAAAAATATCATTCTTAATATAGCTAAACGTTATCACAAGCAATATATTGCAAAACGGAAAAAAATAAATAAACCACAGATGTGGTTAAATGATGGATATTAATTACCTGCTAATGGACATAAATTTAAAACCGTCAGCTGTTTTGGTTAAAATTAATGTTCGCATTAGCATAAAAAACAACCTAATTAACCAGTTCTAATGTCTAGAAATATGCGGCTGACTGATAGAGTATTGCAAGAATGCACTACCTAGATTGAAGATCTTTGTGCATCAAAAAATGTTTTCCTATGAATGGATCATAGCAGAATACCTTATCCATAATTCTGTCAGATACTATTGCTCCCACTATTGGCTTTATTCTGCTTTTTTAGGGAAATTAAAATAATGATTTCTTGACCAAATTGGATGTGTTGTTAATGAGTGATTGTCTAGGGTCAGGGCACCTTTTGGTCAATCCTTTTGTTCTGTGTGTCTGTATGTCCCCAGATGTGAAGTGGGAGGGCACAGAATGTATCAGATCAAAATACTCAAAGGGAGATTTATCAAACCTAAAAAAGGAAAAGTAGAAATGTTTCCCAGAGCAACCAAATAGATTCTAGCTATCATTTTCTACAATGTGCTAGATAAATAATAGCATGAATCTGATTGGCTGCCATGTGAAACCCTTCCACCTTTTAAGAAGGTTTGCTAAATCTACCCCAAAGTCTTCAAATCAGCACAGAGTATTTTAGGATATGAGGATGCTGTTTTAGTAGGTAACAGTGATCTGTTCACTGGTCAGATTATGGGATTCTGACATACTGATACGGGAGGGTGAGATCAAATGCACTTCTATGTTTCCATGGTGAATTGGTCAATAAAATGAGCGGTTTTGGTTCAACTTTAGAATTCGGAGATCTGAAAATGTTTGTTAGGTTTAACAAACTGGCCTATAAAATGTGTTTTTTTTTCCTTTATAGTGTTTATTACTGTTATAGAAAAAATGAAATTGGTATAGTATTAAAAGGGCAACATTTCTAAATCCACGACACAATGTGTGGTTGGTCGTATGTGACAGAGAAACTGTTAAAAATAATATTTTACAGGTTTATTAAATGGATTAACAAAATCTCCTCAGTTAAATTCACAGTGGTTCAGCTTCAGACATGTTTTTAAATGATTATACCATTTCACAGTTTATAACCATTTGTAATGTGTTTATCATGGTAATATACAGTATAAACAGTAAATAAGGTGATTTATTAATCCTCTTAAAAGTTAAATAATAATCTGATTCTTGAAACCACCATGAGTTTAATGTGTATAAAACTAGTGGAAATGGATTAGAGGGATTTGAGATAAAAATGGACTACATGCTTATGAATACATGTTGTGATCTCACTGTGCGGCAGTCTTGCTTCACTTAATAATAAGTTGGGGAAGCAATTTCCGGTGATACATTTACATTAATAGTTATTGTGGAGTTTTTTCGTGCAAATCCTTTAATGCAGATATCTTACTGGGTGCTGTGCAATTCATTGGTCAATGTTGCAATAATTCACAACTTTACACTTGGACATTATCATGATTGTTTTTATGTCTTCTGCTTTTAAACATTGGCCTTTGTCTGGTTATTAATGCTACAAAAATAAAATGTAAAGTTTTTCTTTAATTTTATTAACTTACAATCAGTAAAGGTAATCAGGGAACATGTCATTTTCTGGTTTAAATGGTAAGAACATAGAGTGTGTCATCATGGCCATAACTGTTTGGGGGGGGGGACAAATTTGGTTTGTTGTAAGGTGAGGAGTTGGGCAGGTTGGCAAATTCCTTGTTGAATGCAGTGACGCACCTGATTCTGTGCCCAAATGCAAAATTGCAGGACAAGATATTCTAAAGCTCTTCAAATAGTAGAGACAATGCATTTCACAAGGTGCCATCGTTTTAAGGCTTTTTAGCCCTACCTAAAAAATTGAACCTCAAGCAATATATTTAAAACATTACAATGAAAAATTTGACAGATGAAATTAACACCATCCCAATGTCCTCTTATTCTCGCCATATTTAAGACCTATAAGAGTCTTCAACGAGTGATATTTAGGCATCAAAGAGCAAAATCTATAATTAAAGAGGCCCTCTCATCAACTTCTGTGATGCTATGTTTTGCTTCACTGCAAAGTTTCATGTGCATTATGTAAATCCCAAAGAACAAATTCTCTTGGAATCATGTTAGCTGTTAGGATCATTCCATCAACCACAGCAGGAGAGTTGTGAGGTAATAAAGAAGCTGATTCAAGAGCAAGCTCTCTACTCCTAGGGGCATATTCAATTAGGCTTCCGGTCCGCGGGAATGTGCTGGAACGGGACGCAAAGTCAATTCCCAGTACCGCAATATCGTGGATTTTAGTGCGCACCCCATATGGTTGCGTAGAAAAATCTGCGTTATTGCGGTACCGTATTACCGCCAATACTGTGCAGGTTCCGCGGTAATGCGCGTTACCGCGGACCGGAAACCTAATTAAATATGCTCCCTATAGTCCAACTGGCCATCTGAGTCGAGCTTTCAGAGTGCACTTTACTCACCCCCATGTCGGCTCCCATGAAAGCTTGTATATCTTACAGCTCCCCTGCTGTGCAGGTTGGGGAGTGCCATCCTGGGAGAGAACATAGCATGCGGAATAGTGCACTGTGTAGTGAAGGAAAGAGATGACATCACAGAACCTGGTTAAAGGGACGCTTTAATTATAGGATGGTCCAAAAGTGGTAAAGTAGGAAGGACAAAGTAATGTGCTGCCATTCTTATTCCTATCATAGACCACATTCCCTCAAATTGCTATTCAAGGCTTCTGCACGTGTCGAAGTCAAATAATTGGATGAAGTTGTTTTGAGTTAATAAATATCAGTTGTTATATTTTCCTGTGCGATTGCGATTCGTACACAGCCGAGTACAAAGGTTAAATGCGCAATCACATAGGAAAATACAGAAAATACATTTACATTCACACTCACATCTCTAAATAGTTCACTATTAAAAAAAAATTCAAACTCAATTTGCTTTATTATTAAGGCTTAGAGATTTATTACATAAATGTAATCCAACATTAAAGATAGTTATGGTTCAGGTCCTAAGAAATGTATTGTGTTTGGTCTTATATTAATCCACATTTCACCAGCAAGAATCTGGTATCACCAGAGAAGCGATTGCACATTGCAGTCGCTAGTTATCATTAATATAAAATTTATTCTCACAGATACACTGTTAATGAGTTAGTTTAAACCAGATTTTCAGCGGTTCCCAGAGACAAGACACTTACACAGCTGTTGGAGTGAGTTGAGTTTGAAGAAGCATCGTTTGAACTGACCAATGAAGAACTCTCTTAGTGCTATCTTTGTGTAAATTGTGACATCCTCACTCTTTTTTTGTCAACTCAAACTGTATAAAAAGCCACTGGACAGTATCACTTATTCTCTTTGATCACACAGAGTACAGGATTGATTGACTGTTACTGGATTCAGTGCACAAACATATGTGTTGGTTATAATTTGTTATATTTTTTTGCCACTAAAGCTCTTTGTGTTTTGCAATCATGCTAATCGCATCGGACAATCTTTATTGGTGGCGATAGTAATGGACATTACAGATGTAAGCACTTTAAAAAACGTAGGGGTGAGCACTGTTGTATGTAGTTTTACGGATCGTATACGACCTGCTATACATATGCAGGTCCACTGTGTTTTACAAAGTCTTTTGCACAAAAACTATGCCTCACTTTATAATATATCTTGTAAACAACAGGCTGTCAGTATTGCTTCGCCCCAATATGTAGTTGGCATATCTGCATAAAACAGCATCCTCTGTCTGTTTTCATAGATGGTATGGTTCTTACTCTCAGCTATACTATTCTGCTCATTCTGTACAACGCCTGTTGCTGTGCTCTCGAACACAACTGCAGTTATTTTTCAAGATGGCTTGTGTCTTACTACTTGTGTATCTCATCCCATTTTCTGCATGTAGTAGATTTGGTATTGCGTCAATCTTATTGTTTACTTCACCAAGATATTCTATGAGATTCTCTGGGACATCATCCTTTCTGGGAAGCAGGTAGACTATTGTTTATCGTGACTGATCACGGAGGAGCAAGATATGTCTTTCTTTCTCTCCGTGCTTAGCGGTTCACATGTGTCCATGTGTATCAAGTCCAGAGAGTGTTCAGCTTTGCTACTGCTGGCTTTTGAAAAAATATTTATTTGACATTTTCGTTTTGAAGCTCCATAATTAAGACTTTGCCAGCTGCTGGTGCTCTGTGCAGGGGGTGACAAGGGTACATTAAAAACACTGAATATGTGAAATGATTTCACTCAGTATTTTAGACACTAACTAACAGGGTTTCCCAAACCCAGTCCTCAGGGCTCCCCAACAGTGCAGGTTTTCTGGATCACATGTGACATAATTAGGACCACTTGTGGATATGTTACAATGTGTCAGTCAGTAATGAATACACCTGTGCTCCAGCAAGGAGATATGGAAAACCTGCACTGTTGGGGAGCCCTGAGTACTGGGTTTGGGAAATCCCGTGCTAACCATTGGTACCCTAAGCAACATCCTAGGGTCTCCTAATGGTAGCCTTGGCTCTGACACACATCACACTGACTACCTAGTTTCCTGACTTTCATACCCATTTAAAAAAAACTTTATTAACAACTTAACAAACAAGAGCACATACATGCAAAAAACATATAAATACACAGTATTGTAGCATGTTTAAATCTAAATTAAATTGTATATAGTTTTGGTGATAGTGTCCCTTTAAGGAAGATTATTTTATTAGTCATCTTGAGTAATTTATGAAGGTCAGTTTGCTAGTGGATGATAGTAAATGCCATATATTAATATATGCACAAACTCTTGTCTGAGGTAATGAAAAAGCCCAGTACATCACTCAGTAATCACATGTAGCAGAAATAATTTATTCAATCAATTAAAGGGCACTACCAAAGAATGATTTGACAAGTGTTACCATGCCAACAAACAAAGAAGACTGCATCTCTCTGTGTTCCAAGCTTTTACACATTGGGAGATGTAGCATATTTTGAACTTGAACAGAGGTGTGGAGGAAATATAATATCAGCCTGATGCTTCCATACATATAACAAAACGCTGTTGATAGCAATCTTTTCAACGTCTCATTACATTTCTGTCACACACCTGTATGTTCAGCTCAGTGAACTAAAAATGCTCCGTAATCACCATGTGATGAGAAATTACAATGGATGATATTGTACATGGATTACTGCTTTAAATAAGTTGTATTCTTTCTAGGAAAGATTTTTGACATTGGTAATATAACTTAACAGTGTACACATTGTTTAAATCCAATTGAGGAAGCTGTTTTGTAGACTGAACCAATATATGTATGATCATCATTTCACCAGGAACTAATTAGTACACACATACATCAAAACTAATGGCATCAAAATGTATGTGTCTACTAGCATTTCTAACACTAATACAATGCATTGTTTCCCACGCCACCATATACCAATGCCACCATACGCGCTCACATTACTGCTTGTGTTTCCCAGAGCTTCCTGCTCCATGTACAAACGCTCTATGCAACTGGATGTCAAACGCGTTTCATGTTTGACATGCAGTGTGACTGGCGATAGAGCTTGCGTTGCTCAGTCGCCAGCGAGTAACCAGCCCTCTTTTCACCATAGAAATCTCACATCACAGTATGCTGTATGTGAAATGCCTTTTTTGCATATAAAACAGACTTTATTGGAGATAAGTGTTACAGTGTAGTTAGTGTAAAATGTCGCTGTTTATAAGTTATACTGGTAGTGCTTTGCAATTACAGTAATAAAACAAGACTTGTGGGCAAATTTATCAAGCTGCGGGTTTGTAAAAGTGTAGATGTTGCCTCTAGCAACCAATCAGATTCTAGTTATCATTTATTTAGTACATTCTACAAAATGTAAGCTAGAATCTGATTGGTTGCAATAGGCAACATCTCCACTTTTTCAAACTCGCAGTTTGATAAATTTACCCCCTGGTGTTAAACTGCATAATGTTGATGTTCTTCTCTTTTTGCACAATAAACCTATAAACACATCAAACTTACGACTTTATCTTTGAAATAAGACATAGGGGTAAATGTATGAAGCTCTGGGTTCTTCAACACCCGCGAGTTCGGCGTCTTCAGCGCTTAAATTTAAAGCGGCGCTGCCTTGTAAAGGGAAGTTTCCCTTTAAAAAGTAGCTCCGCTTTAAATTTAAGCGCTGAAGATGCCGAACTCGCGGGTGTTGAAGAACCCGGAGCTTCATACATTTACCCCATAGACTCCGTTGGGAATTTGGCAAAAAGGTCACAGTTTAATTAGAATTAGAATTGAAAACGGGTAGCAGAGAAAGCAAACTTCGAGGCTAATACTAACCCAAAGTGGATGGCCAACTGGCTCGGAAGCCATCAAAAAATCTAAGGATGAAATCCCTCAACTGTGAATGGCCGGCACTTAAGCTGGAGTCAGAGAATCAAACAACGCCCCCTCTGAACACACAGTGATGTACCCACACCAAGTTCAAAGGTTGTTTTTCTGCCCTACTACCCAAAACTACTTTAGGAGCATTTAACTTAGTTCCTATTATGTCAATGAACCATATATACCTCAGGGACTTCTATGGGGACCGTGATGTGACCCAATTTAACAAGTGGTGAAAAGCTTCTTTTTTTTCACCACTAGCCATTTAAAAACTAACTCCAATGGAGTCCGTAGGAGAAGACATTCTTCATCCATTGCCCGGTCCCGTTGTTGTGCGCATGCGCGACTTCAGCCAAGCATGCGCGACAGCATCACGGGAGTCAGAGTATCCATTCACCGGCAGCGAAGCAAAAAGATTCTTACTATTGTCCACTAGCCACCAATGATAAATAGACTCCTAAGTCAGAGGTCAAATAGGGGGCAGCCATTGTGGTTCTTATAATTGGATTATGTCTTTGAGATACATGAACAGTGGTGTGAAACTTGATTGTATCTTAAATTGCAATACAATCCACTGTATATCATTTCTAAAGATACAATTGCAATATTGTGTCAACTGCTATAGCTGAATATCCTTTAGAAAACGATACCATTAGCCTGGCATTGTAATATACTGTACCTTAACTTTATAAGAACGCTTATAACAAAGTACCTCATTCTTCAACCCAAAAATGTCTGCCTTCAAAGAGTGCACACAACAGGTGACCTTCAATGGACGTTTCTTAAACTTTGGAACACTAATATTTCAAATCCAACTTATAAAATAGCTTCCTCGACAAAGATCCCCAAGGTAATTAAAGCAGTACATTACATTAAAAAGTATAAAAGCACATATACAAATAGTTCTTACTGAGCAGCAAATTTCAATACATTGATTTCTTTTCAGATTAAATTTTCTGGCATGTTTGCTCAAGCTATCTAGGAAATATCAGAAAATGCCTATCCTTCCATAAGTTCACAGTTTGCCATTTAATTTCAAGTAAACCATGCTTGCCAGTAAAGTATAAACTTGGCAATGGGAGTGTATGGCCAATTTTTGATTCTGCAAAAGGACTTTCATTTTGTACCAGCTTTCAATGGGATTTATTTCATACCTTCATGCAACACCGCGATGGAGAAATTAATACATCAAGCAATGCAATGCAAATTTTCACATACAAAAGTGCTACATTTAACCAGCCTGTAAATACACTAATTAATGGAAGCAGGATGCAGGAGGTAATAGCAGCAATTTGACAGCTAGAAGGGGGAACAGCAGGGCATTTTAATAAAATTTTATTAAACTTCATGTTCTGCTGAGAGAGCTGGGGTCACTTGACAAATAATATTCTCCGTAGTGGCGAAAGTTCGCATCTATATGTTGCCACATGGCCTATTCATTTCTAGCAGTATACCAGTGAGGCTTGTTTATTAATACTGTCAAAGTAAACATTTTTCACTACATCGTAAGATCCAATAAGACATTTTTCATAAGGACACATTCATAAACGTGCAAACATGCAAAACTATAATGCAAATAGCCTTTTCTAACATCACATGCCTATTTTTGTGCAAAAGTGCCTGGTTTTACCACTTCTGCACTTTTACCAATGTTAGGAGAAGCTTCAAACACAAAAAAGTGACACATGTAATATCCTGTCACTCTCATGAGTAATTTAAGACGTAAATGAAGCTAAAGCAAGAAGTATTTTAAGAGAAAAATGGAGCAGTGTAAAATAGAGGGAGTGACTCTATTTTGGAAGGAGGTTGGAAAATATGTTATTATTATTATTATGTTTTATTTTATTTTATTTTTATTTTTACAACAATAGTTTTTATTAAAAAATGTTTCGGTGGGGTACAAAACCCCCCAAAAAAGATGGAGATAGGGGGAAGAACATCGAGAGCATTATTTTTGTATTTTTTATTTTTAAAGAACCAACATATGTACTTTGCGGGGAAGGGGGGGGGGTCATGGTACAAATGAGTGACATTATTATTATTATTATTATTATTATCGTTTATTTGTAAGGCGCCACAAGGTTTCCGCAATGCCGTACATGGTACAAACAGTAGACTATACAGGGTAAAACAGTACAGAACAATAAACACAAAGTACCAATACTTCAGAATCTCCGGGCAGGCGAATACATTAGAGACGGAGCGGAAGAACAGGTATGGAGACGGGAGGGAAGAGGGGCCCTGCCCATACGAGCTTACATCCTAATGGAAGGTAAACAAAATCAGGCACAGAAGGGAGCCAGTGAAGCAAAGGGGAGAGAATAGAGGCTGGCCAGGGGAGAACGAGCAGAAGAGATGAGAGGTTAAGTGGATGGTTGGTAGGCCTTAAGGAACAGGTGAGTTTTAAGTGCCCGTTTGAAGGAACACAGATTGGGTGAGAGACGGATGGAGCGAGGGAGGTCGTTCCAGTGAAGGGGGGCAGCACGGGAGAAGTCTTGGATTCTAAAGTGGGAAGAGGTGATCAGAGTGGAGGAGAGGCGGCGATCATTGGACATGAAATGAAACAGAAAGTAAATATGACCCTGCAGAAGCTAGCGTACAATACTCACCCTTTCCACCATGCACATTTTAAGGTGTATTTGAAAAGTTACACGCAGATCAAATCAGCACAGATCTGGCGCGGATCAGTGCCGTTCATAAATTACCCTTATTATCTAACTTACAGTACGCAGCTAAGGAGATAATAGCTAATTGGTTGCTATTTCATACCTGTGCATTTACACCTTTGAGCAATGTTTGTAAATACTCTACATGGAGCAAGAAACAAATGATCTGACATGTAAATATTTAGATCCCCATGGATGTCATGCAAATAAAAACATATTGGATTTTTTGTTTATCTTATATATGCTTGTTAAAAAACCAACAGGTTCCTAAAATTGTTTTTATTGGTCTCATGAACCCGAATTTTTGCTCATCTTGTAAATATATGTCTTCTGCTATTTAGTTATTTTACACTAATATATTTATCTAGAATTCAAAATAAAAGCATATACACTTAAAGACACACACATACAGGAAAATCAGCATCAGTCAGTCTAGAGCGTGGTCATTTAAATATCCATCAACGTGAACCAGGTCAAGCATGTTTAGCTGTGACAGCTGATTGAACTTGCTGCTGTACCTTTCACATCTGTCAGTAGCTCCGTTCCCCAATGCTAGCCTTTACCTGCAGAATAAAATTTTGCCCTCAGCAGGTAATGCTCTTTATAAATTTATGATTTGCCGTCCGTGGTAACAGTTGGAGTAGCAGATGACTCGGCAGAACACACTACACCTCCACGAGGTTTGACTCTAACCATCTGTCATTTAAATATATATTTAATGGTAACATTATCATAGAGGAGTATATGACTGAAAGACAAGCCATGCTGTAGTGTGGCCCCATGATGTTTCTTTAATACAACTCACTGCTGTCTGATCGTGGCATATCAGTACATTTAGACCCATGCTTTAATGCAGGCTTAGCCAACCTTTGGCATCCTAGACATGGTAGAACTACAAGTCTCAACATGCCCTTCCAGCCAGAGATAAGGAACACATGAATATAAAGTTTAATTACAGCTGGAGAGTTTCAGGTCTCTCTCGATGCAAACAGATGCTGGCAGGACAGATGGGATTTGTAGTTTCACAAGAGCAGCATTAATACACATAGAAGAACACACATTATTTATTCAATATGCAGTGTATAATAATCCAAAAAACAATCCAATATGATATGTATTTATACCTATATACACATTATATATTGTGACTGAGTAGGGGGGCCTGGTACCATCTCCTGGGCTAGATGAGGTGACAAAAGAAAACTCCAAAACAAACACCTTGACATTCGGATCTAACAAAACACCGGTCACACCTGACTATCAACCTAAGACGAAACAAAAGAAGTTTCAGCACAATAACTTACAGGCAGATATCGGGCTTTCTCTCCCAGGGGCTCTACAGGTCCTGTCCCCAGGCAGTGAAAGACTGACTGAGCTGAGCAGCAGCCTTTTACTAGCATCATTCAGATGCAACTACCAGCAGGAACACTGGTAACTTTGAAGACGCAGTTCAGGGGCCTAATGGATGGAGCCCGCCCTCTCTCTCCAACCATAAACCCCAGGGCCCTTTTCCAGCTTTTTAACAGGGCTATAGCCCTTCAGCAGCTTACAGACAATAACATTTCCTGGAGCTGTAAAACAAGTAGATTAGGAACCTAGGGGAAATATACCTGCCATCATACACTAACCCAGTGACTTTGTCACACTAGGAACAACGTGAGCCTATTCTTCTGTAGGCTCAGTATAATCAGAGTGGTGGCATTATAATGTGTATTAATGGAAATTTTAAATATCAGTGTAAATGCCTCTGTAGAGCTTAAATTGGTTCATAGCATCCATTAGAAAGGTTATAAGCAAAGAAATCGAAGATTAGAGCAAATGTACACAAGAGTAAGAAGTACAAACCATGGCGCACAATGATATGATCTTGTGTTGGAAATTGTTTCTGCATTTAAGAATACAAGATGTGAATTGGATTATGGAGGTAGCTGAATATAACCAATGTCACAATGTTGTGTGTAAATATATCTTGTTTACAAGAAGCATTTCTCATTCCTATAAAAGTTACAAATCCCCACAGTGGCTGATTTTATTTACTAATAATTGCTTGTATCTGTAATATGATCAGTTGATGGTTGAATCTTCCAAAACCTTTCCAGAAATTAATAAAAATGAAACCATACATTATTACATTTTAGAAGTATTCATATCCCTTGTAATTGAAGTCACTTGGTTTATTTATTAACTCCGCTTGTGTAACAAGTAGAACCCATCTATGATATTCTAAAATACAGTGGAGATTTCCTAAAAAAAAAAGTACAACAATAAAGATGAAAACGCCTTTCAAACAGGTCAAAGGCATAAAATCTGGGGAAGTGTACAAGACCATTGCAAAGGCATTAAACATCCCTCGGAGCTCAGTGCAATTCATTGTACAGAAGTAGAAGCTGTATGAAACTACAGCCACACTGCCTCCACCAAGCCCGTTCAACCCACACAAAAGCTTAGAGACAGTTATAACAAGAGCGGCCTTTACGGGAGGGTTCTAAGTATATAAACCCAGGCTGAAAATCTCCATATCTTTACCCGTAAAGAGTTTGCCAAACAACATCCAAAGTGTAGCAAATATAAGATGTAGCAGAAACTCCTGTAAGACTAGAGTGAAACCTTTGGACCTGAATGCTAAGAGCTATGTATGACCCAAGTCAAACACTGCACACCGGCCAGGTAACATCCTCCACAGCATGTACGTGGTGGTAGCACAATGCTATGGGGATGCTTTGTCAATGACAGGAGCTGATAATCTTACCAGGATTGGTGAGAAGACGTACGCATTCTGCACCAAAGCTTCTTTGTCTTTCAGTAGGACAATGATCCCGAGCACACAGCGAGGGCAACAATGCAGTGGTGTAAAATTAAAAAAATAGATGTCCTTTAGTGGCCCAGTCCTGACAATCTGTGGGAAGACCCCAAGCCTGCTGTCCATCACTGTTCTCCAACTAACCTGACCAAACTTGGTCACTGTCACAGGGAGGAATTATCCAAATATTGCTCCATCTCAGCGTTCAACTGTATTAGAGACTTAGCCACAAAGACTATTGTCTGCAATAACTCTCATTGGTTCAACTAGATATTTACTTTACAATTATCTTTCTTATTTTGGGGGGTAGTCTGTGAAGATGAATGTGTGACATCAAAATTCCCATTCTAATAAAATAAAAATATTCAGGCTAAGAGATTCTCCCGGCCTAGTAGGAAAGACCAGACATAGATCCAGTATTGCTCCTGTTTGTTTCTATGACCTCCCAACATGTACATCTTAAGAGTCGTGTAAGAAGTGCACACAATAGTGATACAGCTATATAGTGTAGTATGTAAGTTCTTACCCCTAATACAGCGATACCACTAGGGTTTGTTTTTTTCTTCATATTGTGCCTGGTAATACTACTGTTTCATCTGTGTGATATGAGTGACACCTGAGGGATTGCTCAGAGTATCGATAGACAATCTCTATACTCGATAGCCTGTCTTGTTATAAGTAGCAGCTCAGGATGAGATCATTGAAAGGGGGGGAGAGGAATATTGTTTAGGCTCATTTTGATAAGCACTTTAAATTGTATTCTACGTGAGTGGCTGTTTTAGAGCTATTAATAAAGGCTGATAGTGATTATTGCATCCAGCGTGTAAAACTAGACACCTGGAACTGTGCAGCTGATCTATATTACAAGCAGAGATCATCTTTGGAAATTGCAAAAGTTGCACTTGGAGTAGTATATTAAGACCACCACTGCAGTAAATTGAGAAAATCAAAGGGACCCTAAACATTGATCATGTGTATAGAAGGGGGAGACGTTGTAAACATGAAATCACAAAGTTTATTACAGCAATATCTCACAAAGTGCATAAATGTACTATAAATAAAGTAAAAGAAAGATAAATGCTGAATGCAAGGCAAAAGAGAGGCTAAGTCAAGAAGATTATAATAATGTTGTGATGATAGGCCAATAATGGACAACCAGAAATACTTCAAGGGCCACATAGAGGTCCCTATAACTGTCAGACGGGCCTCACATTACCCTTAATTCCAGTAATAAGTTAAAAGCATACATTTAATCAAATAAAGAAACACCTATAATATATCGGCAGGCATTTAAAACAAGTGGTACCTGCTATAGAAAACAAACCTGACAATAATCCAGGAGGGAGCTGGGGGCCACAAGTGAAGACCCGGAGGGCCGTACGTGGTCCATCACTGTCATAGACCTAGATAAAATAAATAAGTTATGAGTTATATTGGCCAATGTTCCTGGGCACAGGCCTACATGACAAAGGTATTATTCATCACTTATGCCCACTGCCTTGTCATTATCTTGATCTGTAATACTATGTTCTCTTTGTACTCTGTTATTTCGTAGCTGTCCGGTCTTTGTATAGTGTAATTAAGTATTTTTCGAAGCTATCTGTATATTGTATATTACTGTATATGTCTACTCTGGTCAACCCCTATTCACCCTATTTATTTATTATAAATAAAAGACAATAACAGATTCTAAAATAATATCTAGATTTTTCTATTCTCTCTCTCTCCTAAACATCCATTCTGTCACACTATTTATATCACATAGAGTTAGCAAATCAATTTTGCATGTTTTGGAAGTTACACATTTTTGGGCGTCTTACATAAACAATGATATTTTCCATTTGAACCAGAAACGCCTGATTCATACATCATGGTTCGCACATCAACTACACAAAATAAGAACTACTGGCTTAATATCAGAAATAGTTTGTCATCCAAACTGTGGAAGATTCACTCTTATATCATATCATTTCTAGATGATGCTTTTGGATGAATTGTGGTTTTGTCAGTTTACATTCTTTTAATCGAATGGTAAATAGAAATGCTAAAATGTTATAGTATAGATTTGCTGAATAGGCTTTAAAGTGGTCAACAAACATTACATTATTTTTTTCTCCCTATTCTAGCTAATTGTTGCCAATTTCATAGATAATTTTATATTGCTCACATATGTTAAATGTACTGATTCTGTAATGTCTACTATTAATGTCCAATTATCTCGTACATATTTAAAAGACTTTGCATCACTTTTTATTATTCTTCCTATCCAATGTCCTGATCTGCTGTTTTCCTAACCTGTCTCACCGAAGACTTTCCTTGACTCTTCTTATGTCCCAACTGTCTCTTCCACAGATCGTCTGCTTAGGAACATGTTTCTATAGCAACCTCACGCTTCTGGGGATTTAGAAGCCAGGAAAAAGACGAGCCGTATTAAAATTGTTTTTTTAAATGCTAAAGAACAGAAAGATATCTGAGAGAGAGAACTGAACAATTTTAAATGAACTGACAAATAACCTAATTAAAGCAGTTAATTCATTTTTTCTTTTTCATTTGTGCAAAGTTAGGTTTGTGAAGAGGCTTCCTTACTATATGTAAAAATATTTATTTGAGTAATTTCCATACATCACCGCAGATGGGCGGTGCTTTGCGATTCGATGACGCTCATCTTTTTCTGCTCTATGGTGTGATTTGGGTAGGAGGTGGGATAAAACTAGCACAGGAAAACATTGCAAGAGTAATAAAATTATACCAGCTGAAATTCATACAATTGATCTTGATTTGGAGTACCAGAATTAATATTACTTATAGTGGTTACTCCAATAGTTTGCCCACTGTGGGAGAATTGTTATATCATGTTTCATTTATTAATTGTTTTTCACAAACTTATAAATGGGTGTCTGTGGTCTGTTCGACAAGTCGATGGCAGACTTACTGTCACTGTATGCACAGTGTATAGTAATTTAGTATGACTGCAGCACATCTGTGGTACAGCACCTAAAATTCATACAATATAAACTTAATTTGGTGTGCCAGATGAACTCCTATACTGGTCATTTTTGCCTACTGGCTAGTAGTGGCTAATGCACCCAGTGCCGCCAAGAGGAATTTTTGGCTTCGATACAGCAACTTCTTAGGGCCCCTTTCTTAGCTGACGAAGGGGGGAGTGGTAACACCAAGTGGGTGACTCCTCCAACTACATAGGCATGTCAGGGCTCCTCCCTCCTCTCAATGCCCTTCAACACACCTATTGATCACTGTGGGCCTGGCAACCACTGTAACTTTTTCACTTTTTCAGCAGTATTGACAGTACTCAGAGGTGAAGAACGAACTCATTGCTGTAGAAACTTCAATAAGTAAGGCTAAAGAAGTGGTGTTATGAGAAGAGATTTGGATTAATAGACTACAGTCATGCTATCTGGCAAGATAGGGGCCTATACAAAAGGGACGGCCTGCACCCATCTTCAAGGGGAACCAGAATACTAAGTGAGCAGTTTAGAAGCTTCATCAGGAATTTTTTAAACTAGCAGAGGGGGGCAGTGAACTAAACAGGAATAAAACATTCTGCTCCCCCTGCCAAGAGGTATCGTTTCTGCAGGCTAATAGTACAGGAAACATATCCACAGCAACAGAAGACAATGCAGATCAAAATAAAATAAACATAGAGAGAGAGATAAACATAGAAGATAGGAACATAAAATGCACAAGAAAAACTCTTAGGGGCATATTAAATTGTCGCGGGTTCCCGCAGCGTTAAAACTACTACCGTTAATACGGTAGCAGTTAGCTGAAATCCAGCGAGAAAACTACCGTAATAATGGTTTTTCCGCATACTATTACCATATTAATGGTAATAGTGCGCAGGCCGCGAGATTTTCGCCGTTTCCGCCGACAATTGAATATGCCCCTTAGAGCTATGTGTGTTAATGCTAGAAGCTTAGGAAATAAAATTCCAGAACTAATTGCTTTAATGTCAAGGGATGATCTGGATATTGTGGCTATTACGGAGTCATGGTGCAATGAATATCAGGACTGGGACATAGCTATACCAGGATATACTTTATTTAGGAAGGACAGAATGGGAAGAATTGGAGGCGGGGTAGCAATGTATGTGAAAAAACCATAAATACTACTTTAATACAAAGTATTAAAGAAAAAACTGAGGCACTTTGGGTGACCATAGAAATGGTGGAAAAGGTTGTTCTTTGCACTGGGGTGATCTATAGAGCACCCGGTCAGGAAGAGGAACTGGACAGGAACTTATTGCAGGACATCAATAAAATGGCATTAAAAGGAGAGGTAATAATCATGGGAGACTTTAATCTACCTGATGTGAACTGAGAGGGGTCTTTTGTAAGTTCCACTAGAAGTAGGGACATTCTGAATTCCTTGCAGGGAGCATCCCTCAAGCAAATAGTAAGGAAACCCACTCGCAAAGACGTAATATTTGACTTAATTCTTACAAATGGTGACAGAATATCTGATGTAAATGTGGGTGAGAAACTAGGATCCAGTGATCATCAAGCAGTATGGTTTAGTATAAAAACAGAGGCCGACTGATACCATACAAACACAAAGGTGATAGATTTTAGGAAGGCTGACCTTGTAGAGATGGGAACATGTGCAAGAGACTCTTTGGCAGAGTGAAAAAGCTTGAAAGGAGTGAAGGAGAGGTGGGAAAAATTAAAAAGTACAATACTTAAAGCAACAGACCTTTGTATCAAAAGGGTTAAGAAAGTACAAGAAAAAGGAAGCCAGTGTGGTGTGCAAAAGAAGTAGCAAATATCGTGAAAGAAAAAAAGATGGCCTTCAGGAAATATAATTATACTCAGAATAATGAAGACAAAGAGGTGTATCTTGTTAGACAGAAGGAGGGTGAGAAGGTCATAAGATGTGCAAAGGCACAATCTGAAGAGAAAATGGCCCAGTCAGTAGGTAAAGGGGGAAAAACATTTTCTAGGTATATAAGTGAAAGTATAAAAACAAAAGGAGGAATAATAAGACTAAAGACAGAGAGTGAGGGTCTTGTTGAGGGAGACAAGGTAATAGCAGATCATCTTAATAATTATTGTTGCTCAGTGGTCACTACAGAAGGAGCTGGAAAGGGGCCACAGTTAAGTTGAAAGTATACTATAAAAATGATGTAGATACAAGTATATTTACAAAGGAGAAGGTCCTAACAGAGCTCTCAAAACTGAAAGTGGATACATCAATTGGGCCAGAGGGGATACATCCAAGGATACTAAAAGAGCTTAAGGAGGTGCTAGTAACACCATTAACAGAATTATTCAATCAGTCACTAGCTCCAGGAGTAATTCCAGAGGACTGGAAAAGAGTGAATGTAGTCCCACTGCACAAAAGTGTAAGCAAGGAAGAGGCAGCAACTACAGACCAGTGAGTCTTATATTATTAGTGGGGAAATTGATGGGAAACACTCTTAAAAGAAATAATTGTAGAATATCTCAAATCCAGTAATTTACAGGACCCCAAACAGCATGGATCTACTGGGGGGAGATAGTGTCAAACTAATTTTATTGACTTTTTTGACTGGGTGACTAAAGTAATAGATCAAGGGGGGGGGGGGGCGTAGGTGTAGCATGTCTAAATTTTAGTAAGGCTTTTGACACTGTCCCACATTGCAGACTGTTAAATAAACTTGAAAGCTTGGACCAGTGCTTTTAAATATCTTTATTGGAGACATTGCAAATGGAAATAAAGGAAAAGTATGTCACATCAGGAGGGGTAAAAAATTGATTGATGATCTAGATAGACAAGAGGACTAGATAAGAGAGTGGCAACTACAGTTTAATGCCAAAAAATGCAAAATCATGCACTTGGGTCTCACAAATCCAAAGGCTAAATACAGTATTAATGGCATAATAATGGAAACTACTGAAGAGGAAAGTGATCTATGAGTCACTATTTCAGGTGACTTCAAGGCAGGAAAGCAATGAGGAAGGCAAGTCAGATGCTTGGTTGCATAGGGAGAGGAATCAGTAGCAAATGCTGGTACAAGACGTATTAATACCACTGTATAGGTCATTTGTACGGCCTCATCTAGAATACTGTGTTCAGTTCTGGAGGCCATTTCTCCAGAAGGATATAGATGCATTAGAGACTGTACAAAGAAGGGAAACTAAAATAATGCATGGTCTACAGCACAAAACTTACCCGGAAAGACTCAAAGATCTTAATATGCAAGTTTGGAGCAGAGAAGGGAAAAGGGGACATGATAGAAACTTTCAAATATATCAAGGCTTTGAACAAGGTACAGGAGAGAAACATTCTTCAAAGGAAGAGAAGAACTAGAACATGAGGACATGTACTGACACTGGAGGGAAGCAAGTTCAGAGGAAATTTGAGGAAAAACTACTGCACAGAAACGGTATTGGATAAGTGGAATAGCCTCCCATCAGAGGTGGTAGAGGCTAATACAGTAGAGCAGTTTAAACATGCATGGGATAGACATAAGAATATCCTTATAAAGAATAAATGATCAAATAGGATTTAAGGTACCATAGGTTAATAAAAAAATGGGCAGACTAGATGGGCCAAGCGGTTCTTATCTGCCGACAAATTCAATGTTTCTATGTTCATCTTTGAATGCAATGTTACCGCAACTTTTTTTAAAATAAAATGCAGATAACTTGTGCGCACGTACGCCCGTATTTAAATATTATTATTATTGTAGATTTATAAGGCTCCACAGTGCTCCGCAGCGCTGTACAGTAGGGAAAACAAGGCAGACAAAATAAATGCAGACATGACAACAAAGGGTATGGAGGACAATACAAGCGTATCTCAAGGCACATTTTGTAGATGTATTCTATATACTTTATGTGAATGGTGGAAGTTTTATAATTACAATCCACTTGCTACAGGAAGTGTTTAGCTCCACAGGAAGTATTTTGGTAATACAGGAAAGGCCCCTGCAGCCATGGTCTTTTCATACATACTTCTGCACCTCTCCAGTATACTGCGGTGATTTGAACACAGACCACTTAACACCATATTTGCCAATATTGAGTTATGTGGCCCCAGGAAATCCTGGACAGGGGGCATGATGGGATGGCAGAAGGGGGCGGGGCACAACCAGTCATGTCATGTTTGGCCCCACCCTGTGGCAAAAAGTATATTTTGTTGCAGTGGGCAGGGCCAAAATGACATAATACACCTCGAATTGCAACATTGAACCTTCCATCCTACCAACTTCATCAGAAAGTGGGCAGGATGTGCGAAAATTGCCTGCTCTCCTTGGAGTCCAGGACACCTACCCAGATATCAGGAGTCTCCCAGACTTTCCGGGAGAGTTGGCAAGTATGCTTTACACATTTCCATTTAAATCTGGGTATATGTATTCTCTGGCTATGCTTACTTGCCGTATGCAGACAGAGAGAACACAGTGCAGGATATGCACAATGCATAATTGTAATATAGAGTCCTATCAGAATGCATGGGGAAAAAAAATTCAAAATCTTGATTTTCAACTCTTAATACTATAGTCATTAATAAAAATATACTTTCAAAAAGTTTTTAATTTTTTTACATGAAATACATAAATCGGAATGTTCTTAATGCTTACTCAACATAAAATGCATTTTTGGTGTTTCTTCTACTTGAAAACACATGTTCTGGCATGCACATGTGCAGGGCCGGATTAAGGGAATGGAGGCCCCTGGGCTGTAGCCCAGTTAGCCTTATGGTTAATCCGGCCCTGCACACGTGTCGTCATCACCATCAGTCCGCACTTACACATGCCCTGCAGCTGGTGCCAGTGATACAGCTACAAACACAGAGCTAAGAGATGCCCTGAACGTGAATCAGCCGCATGTGCCGCCGCACTCTACGCGCCCTTTCTGTACATTGCCCCTTCCTACCACCGTTCCGCCCTTAAAGTCGTATGTAGTTGGAAGTGTCATTGGCATGCTGACATGAATTGCATGCAATTTTGTTCTTGCGCATAGGCAGGGCAATTTTACACAAGATACAGAAAGCAAGTGGACCTTCGAAGATGAATCAGGCCCTGTGTGACAAACGCTTTGTCCTTGTTCTGTCACATTTCATAATTATCACTGTTTTGTTATTAATACATGTGCTATATTGTACAGCCAGTGTACACTGTTTTAGCACCGTCTTTTTATATATATTTTTAGCTCTTTACACATAGGACAAATAATTTAAATGGAGGCAAAGTCTAATGTCATCAAAGGAGAATTTTAATCGGATGATGAATATTCCGATTCGTAAGCAGATAGCACAGACAAAATCGATGATGGTATAGGCCTTCAGATGACCAACTGCGACTCCAAATAGAGGAGTGTGGTAGGGTAATACACACAAATGCTGGTACAGGACTAAGTGGCACACGTCCAGATCGTGTTCCCCTATGGACAACACTTTGATACTGGTGGAACAACCTGTGAATGCTAGTGTCCATCATGCATTAGTCCATCTATCCGCCTCCTGTTGAAACTTCTTATCCCTCGCTTGACCTGTGTTCTGGTCCTGTAGGGTTCAGGTTCTCCATATGGACCCCAGCAACTGTGCCTAGTAAGATGCTCTGCAGGCAGGGGCAAAGCAACAAAAAATTTCATAGGGGGGGGGTCAAAAGGCCAATGACTACTAGAGTGCTAGGAGCCCATTTTTCTTGAGTTTGGTATCTCGTTTTACGACTGTTTCAGCGTTTCAAGGGTTGGCCCAAAAATGTATTCATACATTATTAAATAAATATTATTATTAATATTAATTACCAATTAGTACAATAGCTGTTAGAAATTATTTTAAAAAATTACATTTTCCATAATCATTAGCTTGGTTTTTATTCAGATTTCGTTGAGAGCCCCATCTCAATTGATTAGGAGTATTTTTAAATTTACATGTCATGGCAAAAAGTTTTGAGAATGACACAAGTATTGGTTTTCACAAAGTTTGCTTCTTCAGTGTTTTTAGATCTTTTTGTCAGATGTTGCTATGGTATACTGAAGTAAAATTACAAGCATTTCATAGGTGTCAGTCTTTTATTGACAATTATATTGCGTTTATGCAAAGAGTCAATATTTGCAGTGTTGACCCTTCTTTTTGAAGACCCCTGCGGTTTGTCCTGGCATGCTGTCAGTCAACTTCTGGGCCGCATACTGACTGATGGCCGCCCATTCTTGCCTAATCAATGCTTGGAGTTTGTCAGAATTTGTGGGTTTTTGTTTGTCTATCCGCCTCTTGAGGACTGACCACAAGTTCTCAATGGGATTAAGGCCGAGAGTTTCCTGGCCGTGGACCCAAAACTTCAATCTTTTGATCCCTGGGCCACTTAGTAATCAATTTTGCCTTATGCTGGAAAAGGCATTGTTCGTCACCAAACTGTTCTTGGATGGTTGGAAGAAGTTGCTCTTGGAGGATTGACCACAAGTTCTCAATGGGATTAAGGTCTGGGGAGTTTCCTGGCCGTGGACCCAAAACTTCAATCTTTTGATCCCTGGGCCACTTAGTAATCAATTTTGCCTTATGCTGGAAGAAGTTGCTCTTGGAGGATGTTTTGGTACAATTCTTTATTCATGGGTGTGTTCTTAGGCAAAATTGTGAGTGAGCCCACTCCCTTGGGTGAGAGGCAACACCACACATGAATGGTGTCAGGATGCTTTACTGTTGGCATAACACAGGACTGATGGTAGCGCTCACCTTTCCTTCTCCGGACAAATGTTTTTCCAGATGCCCCAAATAATCTGAAAGCAGATTCATCAGAGAAAATAACTTTACCCCAGTCCTCAGCAGTCCAATTCTTGTACCTTTTCAGAATATCAGCCTGTCTCTGATGCTTTTTCCTGGAGAGAAGTGGCTTCTTTCCTGGCCTTCTTGACACCAGCCATCCTCCAAAAGTCTTCACCTCACTGTGTGTGAAGATACACTCACACCTGCCTGCTGCCATTCCTGAACAAGCTCCACACTGGTGGTGCCCCGTCCCGCAGCTGAATCAACTTTAAGAGACGGTCCTAACGCTTGCTGGATAATGGTGCCCTGAAGCTTTCTTCACAACCTCTCTCCTTGAAGTTCTTGATGATCCGATAAATGGTTGATTTAGGTGCAATCTTACTAGCAGCAATATCCTTGATGGGCAAAGCAATGAGGACTGCACCTATTTCCTTGCAGGTAACCATGGTTAACAGAGGAAGAACAACTATTTCAAGCACAAAAATGTATGGATCTCAGGCATAGAGCCTCTGAATTGTACTACATGGGGTAGGGGAAAGGAATAAAGCAGGAAAAAATAAGTCAATGTTTGCGGAGATTTACTCTACTGTCCTCTTACCACAATCTAGTACATCAGTGGGAGTCCCTTGCCCAGGACCCTCTCTGTTTGTTGAATACAGCAGGGTCCTGATACTTTAAATGAACACCATACTTGCCAACTCTCCCGGAATGTCCGGGAGACTCCCGCATTTTGCGAGAGTCTCCCGGACTCCCGGGCGAGTGTGGAAATCTCCCGAATTCTGCCCACTTCACTAGGAAGTGCCCCACTTCCTAGTGAAGTGGGCAGAATTAGATCCCAAACGCCTTTGTCGCGATTTTGGCCGTCCCGCCCCCCTCACGCTCCCCTCCACTTGCTGGCTCCCGGAAGGGAGCTGAAGAAAGTCGGCAAGTATGATGAACACCTGTAACAATGTATGAAAGGTTGTTTAAACCCCCACTCCAAAAAGGTGGAATCCTCCTTTAAGTTGCCTACATGACCTACAACATAACATAAGTATAACAGTTGTTGTCCTCCAAGAATAGATATTAAAAGTATAATTCACAACAGTTTTTGCTAGAGTAAAAAGTTTAGGAAAAATGTGTTTCAAATTTATAAAACAAACACAATCAGGCAGCCATACTGGCATCACATTTTGGGTCTGCAAAGATTTTACTATTTACTTATATTTCGGTTTACAAAGATTAGACCAGTGTGATCTACACTATGATCTATGTTGGTTTCTCCATAATAAATGATATTCAAGAAAGAGAATTTTGACATCATCAACTTGAACATTTCCTTAATGTGTGTTACAAGTTACTGTGACCATTGATTTGGAGGTCTCCTACCGTGAACACAGAAACCCTACTGAAGAGTGGTGTAATTTATTACAGAAGCAATAGTGCACGGCAGCTGTTGCAGAGGTCTTTGCAGGAAGTAGCATCAAACAGAGCTTTAGAAGCGCAGTAATGACTTTGCAGATTCTTCAAGTCTACCCCTATTACCAGAACAATCGGTGCCTGTCATTTGCCTCATCACCTCTAACCAAAATGAAAAATATGTCCATTCTCTCTATCAGCCCAGCAGCCAGACAACTTTGTTTCTTTCAAAAGTGGTAAATTATAGGACATTTGTAGGGCAGTAATAGTAATAAAGATAACATCTCCTGCAAACAGACAGTCCCAACATATTCCATTTCCTCTCTAAATATAACCCCCTAGTATGGTGTGACAAAGGGCAAGCTGTTTTATCCCCTGATCTAGAGTTCTGTTTACAAACATATTGACCTCACATGCAGAATACATCATCCATATGTAATATAATAAGGTGTAATATGATAAATCATTTTGAATAGAACATGCCCATAATATTTTTTAAAGAGAAAAATGTTTTTTTTTTCACTTTATCTTTCTGCAAATGCTCCATAAAACCTACAGTTATAAGGGATTCTTTACAAATATGCCCAATTTGTCTACATATGTGTAATAACTTGAGATAGACGTTCGTACATGGCCAATCATCATCATCATTTATTTATATAGCGCCACTAATTCCGCAGCGCTGTACAGAGAACTCATTCACATCAGTCTCTGCCCCATTGGAGCTTACAGTCTAAATTCTCTAATATAGACACACACTTACACACAGACAGACAGAGAGGGAGATAGACAGACAGAGACTAGGGTTAATTTTGATAGCAGCCAATTAACCTACCAGTATGTAGGTTAAAAGGCCTCTCCAAACACCTCTCGGACTACTCCCTCCTCAACCCTCTCCAATCAGGCTTCCGCCCCCTCCACTCCACTGAAACTGCCCTGGCGAAAGTTACCAACGACCTCTTATTAGCCAAATCCAAGGGTCACTTCTCCCTACTCATCCTCCTCGACCTCTCTGCGGCCTTCGACACCATTGACCACCCCCTCCTGCTACAAACTCTTCTCTCTCCCGGCCTATCTGGGTCTGTCCTCGCCTGGTTCACCTCATACCTTGCGAACCGCTCCTTCTCTGTATCCACGTCTGGCTCTTCCCCCACCCCTTCCCCTCTCCCTGTTGGAGTCCCTCAGGGCTCTGTTCTCGGCCCTCTTCTATTTTTACTCTATACCTCCTCTCTTGATGCTCTCATCTCCTCCTTCGGTCTTCAGTATCACCTTTACGCCCGATCTCTCCCCCTCCCTTCTCTCTCGTGTATCCGACTGCCTCTCGGCCATCTCCTCTTGGATGTCCTCGCGCTTTCTCAAAATTAACATCTCTAAAACTGAAATAATTGTCTTTCCTCCCCCCAGGCTCCCCTTCCACCATGACCTCTCTATCACTGTCAACAACACCTCCATTTCCTCTGTCACCCAACTTCGCTGCCTGGGCGTTACCTTCGACTCCTCTCTCTCCTTTACCCCCCACATTCAATCCCTTGCCCAAGCCTGTCGCTTTCAACTTCGCAACATTGCCCGCATCCGACCTTTCCTCTCTCAGGATGCAACCAAAACCATCATTCACGCTCTCATTATCTCACGCCTCGACTACTGCAACCTCCTTCTCACCGGCCTCCCCCTCTCCCACCTCGCCCCCCTCCGCACTATTCTGAACGCGGCTGCCAGACTCATCTTCCTCTCTCGCCGCTCCTCCTCTGCTTCCCCTCTCTGCTTTGCTCTACACTGGCTCCCCATCCCCTATAGAATCATCTTCAAACTCCTGACCACCACATAGAAGGCACTCTCCCAGTCTACTGTCCCTACATCTCCAACCTCCTCTCCATTCACACTCCTGCCCCCTACCTGCGCTCGGCCAATGACCGTCGTCTCTCCTCCACTTTAATCACCTCTTCCCATTCCAGAATCAAAGACTTCTCCCGAGCAGCCCCCCTTTACTGGAATGACCTCCCTCGCTCCGTCCGTCTCTCTCCCACTCTAAGCTCCTTCAAACGGGTACTAAAAACCCACCTGTTCCTCAAAGCCTACCATCCTTCCTCCTAACCCGCTCTCCCCTCCCTCCTCCCGTCCCCTCTTCTCTCCTTTACATCATCTGGCCCCCTTTGTACCTGAGTCTTGTTCACCCTCCCTTAGGATGTAAGCTCATTCGAGCAGGGCCCTCTTCCCTCCTGTGTCCTTACCTACTCTTCTGCTCCGTCTTTTCTGCATCAGCCTGCTTGGAGCTTCCGAAGTTTTGGTATTTTTGTTTACTGCTCAGTAATATTTTACCCTGTACTGTCTATTGTTTGTGCATTGTACGGCGCTGCGGAACTCTTGTGGCGCCTAACAAATAAAGGATAATAATAATAGTGTGGGAGGAAACCGGAGCACCCGGAGGAAACCCATGCAAACACAGGGAGAACATACAAACTCCACACAGGTAAGGCCATGGTCGGGAATCAAACTCATGACCCTAGTGCTGTGAGGCAGAAGTGCTAACCACTAGGACAATGTAAAATTATGCATTTAGATGAATGATCCAGTGAACAACGAGCACTGCGCCCAAATTTTAATAAATTATTGCAGAGTATCTTCTTGCTTCCACCAAGCAATAGTTACTGATCAGTGCAGGTTAACTGCTTGCGTGATTATGTCTCATTGGAGTATCAACAATTGCTGACTGGGTAATTGCTTGAACAGCATCACCCCAAATGTGGCCTAGTGTTACATTTGCTCCACAGTCTAAAACTTTCATTACAGCAAAAGTTTTCGGTTAGCTTCAGTAAGACATTTTCTATAGCCCCACTGCTAATGTTTGAGACTTTAACTGGGGAGAAGGACCTCCCCAGCTGTTGGCTCCATACTACCTCCTACCATGGTATTTTCACCATTGCAGCCATCCTATTCCTAATTTTCACTGTTTCTAACACTAACTGGTCTCCCGCAGAATATTTTTCACCTCTTCCGACAGTCTAACCCTTTTGTAACCCTAGCTATAACCTCCCTCCCCAGATCTAGTGTTAACCAATAGTGTAATCCCCAATAAAAGTGCAAGGGCTATACCTAGAAGGTGAGCATTTTGAGGAATTAAAAATATCTTGCCAGATAGTAGAGCCTGCGTTCTTACAAAATAGTGGCTGTAGCTATGCTAAATTGTGAGTATGGTTTCATTAAGGGTGAAGCTAATATGGTAATGAATATGGAGAAAATATATAGGGGCTCATTTAGAGGTAGGTGCAGATGCGCCAAACATGTGCAGGAAAAAATGAATACATGAAAAAGCATTCATATATACATAAAAAAATAAAAATAATAATCTCTATGCTCAGATAAGGGTTCTCTCTTTACGAGTTATCCTCTGTCAATATTATATATATATATATATATATATATATATATATATATATATATATATTGAATGAGATGACCTCAAGACAAATCTCACATGTCTAGCTCAAAACAGTAACATTTGCACCAGATGTACATCATACATCATAATTAGAGTGGACCACGTACCGCATTTCTCAATAAATAGAGTAGATACACTACTATCACTTTATAATGACACTTCCTTACATTATATTGTGTACAAATAGGGTAATTCTACATTAACATTGTTTATTACTTGTCTACTGTGACTTTGCCATAAATATCTAACACTTGTAAACACTCTTTTTCCCTTGTGTATTAATACATTATTATGAATTACTTCTGTACTGCAACTTTTACACTGTAAACACATAATGATTATGTTAATTCAGTTTGTTACGCTAATGTAATATATGTGCAACAGATATAACCAACAAGAACACTTTTTTATTTTAACAAAAATAAATATTATAATTTAAGTGAACTTGCGACCAGCCCTGGATAACTTTATATAATGTTTCAATGAATTCAATTGTTTGTCCCAGGGTGAATCTGATAATGAAGGATGTTATTCAGGTATGCCCTGATGTGTTCTCAACATTCTATTGGGATCCAAGTGTCCTTCCATGTGTGCAGCCCCCAGTATAAGAAAGCTAATTTATTAGTGTAACAATTTTGTTTTCTTTAAATCTAACATGGCAACAATGAGTTCTTCCAGCACCATCTCAAAAGTATAATAATAATAATAATTATTATAATAATAATAATAATAATAATAATAATAATAGTATTGTAACATTTTAATTATCACTTTGTCATTATTTTTTAATTATTTTGAATCATATGCATTTATGTTCTGCAATGATGGTGATAATTAATATGCTTCTACGTAAAGGCACCAATTAGACATGTTCTATAGCAAAGTGCAACAAGGTTGTCTCTGTGTGCCTAATACACTGCTAATGATTACAGTACTTTTCCACATGTGTTCTATTTGTAATGAGCATGTATAATGCAGAATGGCTTAGTTTGAGAAGTGGTTCAAGAAACAGTCTATGGATGACTTGGACTTTTAAGGAAGTAAAGCACCTGAGTTGATTATTTCTCCAAGGTTATATCATTTTGCAATAATGGTTAAGATACTATGAAATGCTAGATGCCTGTTACACATAGACACTCCTATAGATGGGGCAACGTTTAATCATTAAATGCACACAGTGTCATGCATCCAACATCTGATATTTATGCTATTTGTTCTAAAAGAAAATATTGAATATTTACCTTTTTGGAGGTCCTGTGCTTTATTTTTACACAAAAACCCTGAGCTATCCCACAGTTCTGGCCTACCTGCAGGCTCTGGGCAATGACCGGCTCCTCTTCCTCCAGCAGGGGAGGGCTGGCAAATTTTAGGGGGCAAGACTGGACTCAGCAGCCTATTAGGAACATTTTAAAGAAAAAAAAAAAAAAAGCAGGTGGCCCAGTGACTCACCTGGAACTGGCCCGGAGAACAGGTTCCCATCTGTCCGCCAGCCCAGCATGCCAGTGTCCTCTGATAACTTAAGAGCTCCTCCTCCGCTTCGGGAGAAAGGACGCGGAACACCTTCTCCTCGGCAGTATCTTCCTCTGTGGCCGATTCTGTTAAGCATAATACATTAACTTTTTATTTTTCTGTGTCCTGTGTGTTTTAGTTTCTTAAATAATATTACACCCTTGGGCAGCATGGTGGCTCAGTGGTAAGCACTTCTACCTCACTGTGCTGGTCGATATTTGCAGTGTTGATCCTTCTTTTTGAAGACCTCTGCAATTCACTCTGGCATGCTGTCAATCAACTTTTGGGCCCCATTCTTGCCTAATCAATGCTTGGAGTTTGTCAGAATTTGTGGGTTTTTGTTTGTCCACCCGCCTCTTGAGGATTGACCACAAGTTCTCAATGGTATTAAGGTCTGGGGAGTTTCCTGACCATGGACCCAAAATGTTTATGTTTTGATCCCCAAGCCACTTAGGGCTAGATTTACTAAGCTGCGGGTTTGAAAAAGTGGGGATGTTGCCTATAGCAACCAATCAGATTCTAGCTTTCATTTATTTAGTACCTTCTACAAAATGACAGCTAGAATCTGATTGGTTGGATATAGGCAACATCCCCACTTTTTCAAACCCGCAGCTTAGTAAATATAGCCCTTAGTCTTCACTTTTGCCTTATGGCAAGGTGCTCCATCATGCTGGAAATGGCATTGTTCATCACCAAACGGCTTTTGGATGGTTGAGAGAAATTGCTCTTGGAGGATGTTTTGGTACCATTCTTTATTCATAACTGTGTTCTTAGGAAAAATTGTGAGTAAGCCCGCTCCCTTGGCTGAGACGCAACCCCACACATGAATGGTTGCAGGATGCTTTACTGTTGGCATGACACAGGACTGATGGTAGCGCTAACCTTTCCATCTCCGGAAAAGCGTTTTTCCAGATGCCCCAAACAATCTGAAAGGGGATTAATCAGTCCTCAACAGTCCAATCCCTATACCTTTTGCAGAATATCAGTCTGTCCTTGATGTTTTTCCTGGAGAGAAGTGGCATTTTTGCTGGCCTTCGTGAAACCAGACCATCCTCCAAAAGTCTTCGCCTCACTGTGCGTGCAGATGCACTCACACCTGCCTGCTGCCATTCCTGAGCAAGCTCTGTGGTGGTGCCCCGATCCCGCAGCTGAATGAACTTTAGGAGATGGTCCTTGTACTTGCTGGACATTCTTGGGCACCCTGAAACCTTCTTCGCAACTATTGAACCTCTCTCCTTGAAGTTCTTGATGATCCGATAAATGGTTGATTTAGGTGCAATCTTACTAGCAGCAATATCCATGCCTGTGAAGCCGTTTTTGAGCAAAGCAATGATGACTGCACTTGTTTCCTTATAGGTAACCATGGTTAACAGAGTAAAACAAATGATTTCAAGCACCACCCTCCTTTTAAAGCTTCCAGTCTGTTATTCTAACTCAGTCAGCATGACAGACTGATCTCCAGCCTTGTCCTCGGCCACACTCTCACCTGTGTTAACAAAAGAATCACTGACCTGATAACAGCTGGTCCATTTGTGGCAGGGTGAAATTCAGTGGAAATGTTGTTATTGGGATAAAGTTTATTGTCATGGCAAAGAGGGACTTTGAAATGAATTGCAATTCATCTGATCACTCTACATGACATTTCCGGTGAATATGCAAATTGCCAAAATAAAAACTGAGGCAGCAGACTTTGTGTAAAATAATATTTGTGTCATTCTCAAAACTTTTGGCCATGACTGTGGGTTAGAACAGACTTCCTCTATGGTGCCTGCAAAATATACAAGAGTCCTCCAATCTGGTGACAAGTATACAGCAGGAATCTAATCTGTTTGATAATTTATAGAAGATTTTCCAGCTGGTGACCAGTATATAGCACACATGCAATCTGGTGTATAATTTACTATAGACCTCAATTCTGGGGGTTATAGCTTGTCCCTGAATCTATTTTATAGATGTCCTCTTATGTAGTGGCTAGTGTATTGTAAACCTCCAATTTGGTGGCTAGTGTACAGAAGACCTCAAATCTGTTTGCTTGTTTATAGAAGATCATCCATCTGGTGAACAGTATATATCAGATTTGCAATCTGGTGTATAGTTTAATGCAGACCTCAATTCCTTGTCCTTGAATCTATTGTATAGCAGTCCTCGCATTTAAAGGCTAGTGTATATAAAAAATGCTACTTGGGGGCTAATGTATTGTGGACCTCCAAATTCGGTGGCTAG
This sequence comes from Mixophyes fleayi, assembly GCF_038048845.1. Classification (NCBI taxonomy): domain Eukaryota; kingdom Metazoa; phylum Chordata; class Amphibia; order Anura; family Limnodynastidae; genus Mixophyes; species Mixophyes fleayi. Next base: position 244,481,223 of record NC_134406.1, read on the forward strand.
GGGAAAGCAGACCTCCAGCCTGGTGGCTAGCATATAGCAGACATGCTGTTTGTGGCTAATGAATAGAAATTCAAGCTGGTGCCTAGAGTATTGCAGACCTCTGATTTAGTTTTATAGCAGACCTACAAGATGGTGCCTGGTGTATAAAAGGTTTTTAATCTAGCGGATATTTCATAGCAGACTTATGACCATCAGAATGATGTATATCTGGCTTCAGATATGATGGCGTATATAAGACATCTAATCTTATCATTAGTTTATTGAAGTCCTCCGATCTGGTGGTTAGTGTTTAGCAAACCTTAATTCTGCTGGCTAGTATAGAAAACAACTCCAGTATGATGGCTAGTGTTTAGTAGGCTTCCAGTCTTATACCTAGTGCATATGAAACCTCAAATCTGTTGGCCAAACCTTCAAGCTAGGACATTGCAGTACTCCAACGTTGTAAATCGTTCATAGCAGAACTCCAATGTGGTGGCTAGAGTATATCAGACCCCCAATCGAGTGTCACATTTATACCAGACCTCCACTCAAATGGATGTTTTATCTGACCTGCTTTTGCCTTCTTTATACCAGATCTACATTCTTGTGTCAGGTTTATATCTGACCTCAAATGTTGGTCCTAGTGTATAACAGGCCTGTAAGGTAGAAGGTAGTGTAAACCACAACTCCAAGCTGGTGGTTAGTGTATAGCTGTACTCTAAGCTGCTGGCTAGTGTATTGCAGATCTCCAATCTGGTTGTCAGTGTTTATGAAATCTTCAATGTGGTGGCTATTGCCTAGAAGATCTCCAATCCGATAGCTAGTGTATAAGGCACATCAGCATCACATCTGCTGGCTGGTGTAAAAGACCTCCAATTTGGTGCCTAGTTCATAGCAGATCTTCAAACTAGTGCAAATTGTATTGCAGACCTCAAGTCTAATAGTTCATATTAGAACTCCAGTCCAGTGAATACTGTATAGTAGACTTCCAAGCTGGTGGCTATTGTACAAGAAACATCAGTTCTTATGGCTAATGCATAGAAAATCTGCAAACTGCAGGTTAGTGTTTAGTAGACCTCCAATCTGGTGACTAATTTATAAAATACTTCTAATTTGGTGGCTATTGCATAGAAGACATCCACATTGGTGGAGAATGTATAGTCGTCCAAGCTGGAAGCATTGTGGCATGTTGTACTTACCATTCACCTGAGCCCCAATCTGACACAGTCTGCTAGATTTTAATGACTGCTGCACAGTAGGGGCTTTGGAGCATTGGGCTCCCAGCTGATCTATCAGGGCCCCTGTGTGGCTCATTCCTCAATCTCTCTTATGCTGAATGTGAATACACTTTTCTTAATTAGATTTGAATTTAGTTTGTAACTAAATTTAATTAGATTAGATTTAATCCGATCTGATTTTAATCAGTTTGGACGATCATTAGGACATGGCACAATGTTTATTCAGTTTTTTCAAAGTGAGAAAATTGTCTGACCAGATCTGCAGATGTTGTCCATCTTTATTGGCCGCCAGCCACAGACAGTTCTCCATAACAGGAAATAGAGAAGGTTCTTTAGATCCAAATAGACACAGCAGTAACAGCACCTTAATTTACCTTAGAGCACTTAGATATCCACTAAGCTGCAGAGGGTTATAAAGCAAGGTGACTTTGCACAGGTTGAGGCGAGAAGTTGGGCAGGATGAACAGGATTCCTCATTTACTATGTAGATGCACTCAGTTTTGCAGTTTCTGTTTCTCTACACACCTAAGCACAATTTTAGGTTTCAAAAGCATCTCCTTAAATAGAAGAGGAGGTACCCTGATGGGTGCTGGGCAGGCCAGCCAGGTGCACCAGTATAGAACCAAGGCATTTTAACATGTGCATTGTCTGAGCTTTGTAAATTCTGTATGTGTTACTGGCCAGACGCTATAAAAGAGATTCCAATCCTTAGAAAACAGCAGAGGGATACAAATATCCTATTTTAATTAGAGCGACCTAGGCAGGAACTCCCAAGAACTAAGAAGACCCTTAGATGAACTTTATCATTGTCTGAGCACCTCAAACACCTTGATGAAGCTTCCAGGACATCTGTGACAACCCTGGGAAGGAGAGCAATCACATGGAGTAGCTGGGGGGGGGGGGCACTAGTACTGTTGCAAATTACTAAATCATAGACAAAGCCTTTTTAAAGTCAAGCAATAGGTCAGGGCAGGCGGCAATCAGAATATTGTTTTTCAAGCAAGGATCGGCAACAGGTTGCCCAGTATTACACAGCCTGAGCATTATAACACCCCCAACCAAAGTACAGTAATTGGACAGTGGATGATAAAAAGGGACTTTTTTTTTTAAACAAGTCTTGGGTGTCCATGGTGCTATGCACTTTCATTTTAATGCAACATTTGCACAATTGTTGTCCAGCGGGAGCAGTCAGTCTAGAGTGACAGTAAACATGTGCAGTTATGTATTTTTAAAAGCAGAGACACACAATGACAGTAAAGTGGTGTTGCACTTACTTAACAAATTTCTCCATTTCAGGACAAGCACACTAATAACTGAAGCTCTTGTGACAGCGACATCTAATAACAATCTGCTGAGCTGTAATAAAAATACTCCATTTGGTTGTCCTTCAAATTATTATCGTCCAGCAGGCATGCATACTTACAGAGATGTATAATAGAATCTAAATATATTTATGTCAATATAAATAGAGAAGTCAGATGCAGCACTCACAAGTCTTACAAACAAATTAGTAGAAATATTAAGAGCAAGTATAAATTACATTGAAGCTTTGGCCCTGATAAAGGTCTCTTAACAAGCCAGAAATGTCAGTGTAATTTATTCCCACTTTAATAAATCTACTACTCTGTTTTATGCCTGTAAGTGCTCATGGAGACGTGTCTATGGATTATGAATTGATACCAATTAATATTTACTATGGATTTTAATTAGAATAAGCACACATGGAAGATTGTGTGTGATCATGGAATCCTTAGAAATATTTACTGATGGAGCAGAATGTATTACAGTGACTGATTACTAATTAGAATCTTGCTATTTTGTGACAGATCTCTGATTAGTTTTGCTGTGAAGAGTTTGGGTTATTTAAGTTAATTGCAAAATACCTCCTGGGCTATAATGCACTGTTCACTGCAATAACCTTTACTCCATCTGTTCATTGGTAACAAAACAGGAACATATGAGTGTCAATCTGTCATGGGTCGGGAAGAGGCGAGCCCAGCAGGAGGTGTCACACTTCTGGGGTGCCCTGCCAGCCCACCTGTGCTGTAAAAACATATTATTTTTTGCATGGGTGGGTCGGCTCATGCTGTTCCATCTTCCAAGACCCCTATGCTGCTGTCAACAGAAGTAGGGGGTTTGAGGTGAGTAGCGCATGTGCAGTGAAGTACCAAATGGGGCATCATGTATACGTCGACCGTAGACAGGTCAGTTGAACAACCCAGCTCCGGCCCTGACCCTGAGTCATTTATTTTGTATCTGTTTTCCCCACATTTACCAATGGAGGCTGTTTGGGCTGAGTTCATTTACTACTGTAAATCACTTTCAGTGTAGTGATTTAATTGTCCAGTCAAATTGGAAAATCAGTGACAAAAGTAGGAAATTAATATTATTATCACACTGTCAAATGACTGAGAACGGTAGGTATGTGTACACTAAGGGTGTGCACCGGGCACTTTTAGTGTTTTGTGTTTTGGGTTTTGGGTTCTGATTAGCTTGAGGTTTTGGGTTCTGATTTGTTTTGCCAAAACACCTGACGAAAGGTTTTGGTTCTGATTTAGGGTTTTGGGTTCTGATTTATTTTTAAAAAAGCATAAAAAGTGCTAAAATCTAGTTTTTTGTTTGTTTTTCACTCCTACGCTATTATTAACCTCAACAACATTCAATAACAATCATTTCCACTAATTTCCAGTGTATTTGGAACACCTCACACCTCACAATATTGTTTTTAGTCCAAAACGTTGGACCGAGGTAGCTTTCTGGACTGCGTAGTGGAGTGGGCCCGGTACCCAATTTGGTACCGGGCCCACAATATATCACCCTCAACTGGTCTGAATTCCACTGCACAGCTGCCTGCTCCTACATCCTCTGCAGCATATACAGGGTGTAGTTCTAACGCGTCAATACCTCTTGTTTTTGACGATGACAGGTCATTTTAATAAATTTTGGATTTGGCCCCAACATTGAATGTAGTTTAATATCTGATACGCATCTATCTGGACTGCGTAGTGGAGTGGCCCCGGTACCCAATTTGGTACCGGAGTCATAATATAATACCCTCAACTGGTCTGAATACCACTGCACAGATGGCGGACACCGGATGCACGTCTAACACCAACATAGCAGTTAAGGCCACAGTTTTTTTTTTTTGGAACTACAAAAAAAAAAAACGTAGCAATAGAAATGGCAGTTCCTCTTTTTTGGAAATACAGAAAGAAAGAAAGAAAGTAGTAATAGAAATGGCAGTTCTTCTTTTTTGGAAATACAGAAAGAAAGAAAGAAAGTAGTAATAGAAATGGCAGTTCCTCTTTTTTGGAACTACACAATCAATGAACGTAGTAATAGAAGTGTCAGTTCCTCTTTTTGGGAACTACATAAAGAATGAAAATATTAATAGAAATGGCAGTTCCTCTTTTTTTTGAACTACACAAACAATGAACGTAGTAATAGAATTGGCAGTTCCTCTTTTTGGGAACAACATAAAGAATGAAAGTATTAATAGAAATGGCAGTTCCTCTTTTTGGGAACTTAACAAGAATTAGAGCATTTTTTTTTATTCAGAAATGATGAGTCTCTCTATTAGAGTGTAATGCCCCTTAAAACTCCTTTAAATAAAATAGTATGTATTCAAGGAGACCCTGTTTATATATTTAAATTGGTTCTGCAAAAATATGCATGATGATCACTGTACAGAGATCTGTAATAGAGCAGCGATTAAAGTGGCCTGATTAAAGGTCATGTAAGATCTTAAAGCGCTCACAATTATATAGATACTGTATTCTCATTAAAGACGCTGCCTAACGTGTATAAAAGTTGGCACTTATATAGCGCTTGCTTCACTGGGTGATGTGAGCAAGTGGAGTGTGTTAATATGGAGAGACCCTATCTAAACATTAATATGATAGAACAAATAGCAGCGCTGTATACGCTGTGTGTAGGTAAGGTAAGGATCTCAAATACCATGACACTCTGTTTAGCCTAATCTCTGACAATGTAATATCACGGAAAGCCTATTTGATTATCAAGGCCAATGGCTAGCTTCTGCTAAATCAGACAGAGTATGCAGCGCACGTCTAACACCAACATAGCTGTGTCGGTGAGATGGCCTGCAGGAATATCTCTGATGGAGATAGAACTAGGCCCCAAAGAGCACATAATGCCAAAAAAAGAGTTGCAAGATGGTATTGTCCTTGGGACCTCCCACCCACCCTGATGTTGTTGAAATAGGACATGCACACTTTAACAAACCAATCATTTCAGCGACAGGGCCTACCAAACTAGTGTGGCTGAAATGATAGGATGTCCCTAGGTGGCCAAGATCCTTACCCCTGCTTATTTGAGCTTTACATAAGCTACATATGGCCATACATTTGTTGTCCGGATTCGGATAAAAATAACTCCAGACAGAAGAGGTGGATTTTTGGGTCTTCTGACCAGGCATGACGATGGGCTTTTTCATCCCATGGACAACAACTGTTTTCCCCCCTGGTGGCTCATTTATGATAACCACATCAGCATCCTCCTCGTCAAGTTCCTCCACAACGCCAGCTACATCAATAGCCTCCTTGACACCTTGATTATCCAAATCTGAATCTACACTGTGGGTCATCCTTCCAGCATATGCAGAGGGTGTGCTGCAAATGGTGGATGGAGTCACCTCTTCCCGTACAGTGATGGGAAGGTCAGGCTTCGCAACCACCAACACCCTTGGACTCGCCTTGGGGATTTGTGATGTCATCTGTTTAGAAGACAGAGTTGTTTGCTGTTTTGTTGTTGTTGCTGACAGCATAACTCTCTTCAATTTTTTTGAGAGGGGGGGAGGAGGAGGGCTTAGATCCTTGGGTGAAGCTGAACCACTAGTCCTGAACACGGATCAGGGCCTAAGCCGTTCCTTGCCACTCCGTGTCGTAAATGGCATATTGGCAACTTTACGTTTCTCCTCAGATGTTTTCAATTTTCTTTTTTTGATAATTTTAGTCAACTTTGGGTTTTTGGATTTTACATGCCCTGTACTAGGAGATTGGGCATCGGCCTTGGCAGACGACGTTGATGGTATTTCATCGTCTATGTCATGACTAGTGGCAGCAGCTTCAGCATTAGGAGGAAGTGGTTCTTGATCTTTCCCTACTTTATCCTCAAAATTTTGGTACTCCATTATATGCAGCACAAGAGAGCGTACCCCTAAACCACACACACTGGGCAAAGCCTTTACAAATTATCTGCGGCACAGGAGAGTACCACTGGACTGTAGTTATACAGCAGTACCTAATTTTTGTGACAGCTGGAAGAGTGAACATAATATGACTTTGAATTGAAATAGTACTACCTATTTTTTGTGACAGCTGCAAGAGTGAACGTAGTGTGACTTTAAATTGAAATAGTACTACCTATTTTTTTCAACCTAATTTTTTTTTTCGTATCATTTTTTTTATAATTTTTTTATTTTTTTTATATTTATTTTTTTATAACTTTTTAATAAATTTTTTATAACTTTGGAATAATTTAGAAATAACAATGCCCTTAGCAGAACAGAGCACAGGACACAGCACCACTGGAATCAGCAGGACACAGCACTGCACAAAGCACCACTGGACTCAGCAGGACAGAGCACAGGACACAGCACCACTGGACTCAGCAGGACAGAGCACAGGACACAGCACCACTGGACTGGACTGAGAAGAACACAGCACAGCACAGCACGAGAAATCACAGGACAGAGGACCACCTAACACACCCTCCCTCTTCCCTGATCAATGCCTGAGTGAAGATGGCGGCGGCAAGCGGGGAATTTAAAGGATCCGGGTATCGCGAGATCTGACAGCGGGATTATGAGTCAGAGCCTCGTTTTAAGTTTCGGAATCGGCGGGAATACCCGGACATCGCTCAGATCTGACTCGGAATCACACTGTTCGGGTGGGCTCAGATTCCAGACATCCGAGCCCGCTCATCCTTAGTGTACACACATTAAGGCAGCAGTTTGGTACAACTTTGCCTTCACCTTCAGATGATTTTAAGGTATTGGCTCGCACCTGACTTCCTGCAAGTTATACTATGTAATTTCCTTTTTCTTTCCAACTAAAAGTCTGTGCTTTTCAGCCTCTCTCTGTAATTCGTCAGTTAGGTTTGTTTTTTTATCATTACCCATGGGTACAACAACCGTATCCTGTGAGGAAAGCACAGGAGGGCTTTGTCTTTTTCCTGGATCAATGAAAATAAAGAACTCTTCTTGACAGCAACAGAACAGGGTATCAACAGGCCCCATAGCAAAATCTGAGCAGGGAAGATGTGATTCTCTCAATCATGTAAAGTGGGTGGGGGGTCTCTTCTGAGCATGTATGGTCTGGCACATGTGCTGTTCAAAAGAGGTCTCTGAGCAGGGGGGAGCGGGGTTCAGGCGTGGGTTGAGCAGGGGAATCAGAGGGGAAGGGGGGCATCAGGTATTTACGGGCTCCCCTTACCTCTGGGCCTTGGAGTCCACGCATACTGTTAGGCTCTTGCTACTTGGTCATGTACATAAACTCGGCATGTAAAGCCAATAGATTAAAGCCAATTGACCTGTTTTAATTCAAGTATAATACTCAATAGTTTGGCTTAGTTTAACTTAGTTTAACAATAGTTTGAATTACAGCATCAGGTGCCTAACAGGAAGCAAAGGGTGACATTTATAGACTTAGGATCCCCAAACATTTGAAAGAGGAAACACTAAGTTGGTACTAAGGTGGTGTCTACAAGGGGGGTCTGGGCTTTAGCTAAACTTAGGAACTGGAATATATTGACACTAGAGTTTACAAATCACCAGAAAATATGCATTATCTAAGTTTGTTTAGTTAATGTTGACATGTTCAACATTTGTAACAATATGTAAAATGTTCACGTAATGCCGATTTAACACCCTGGTCTCTACTATGGATCGCAGATTCGTTATTTTTGCCCTGATATCCATAAATGATAGTAATACAGCATTGGAGCACTTTTAGGACATGTTCCTGTACCAATGAGCATAATATTTCTGTCCTGCAGGGGGTGCTTCCATCAAACAGTTCAGATTTTCGTGCCACAGTCCTAAATTTTGTGGAGAGAAGCTTAAAATTTGAGGGGGTGACATAAGAAAATTAGAAGTGTGATGGGAAGACCATCAATTTCTTTCAAATATAGTTCCCTGAAATTTTGGGAAATGTGTTTTGTGTTTACAGAAGAACGATGATCGATGTGCTTTACTTATATATCTGCTCTTACAACATAAAATTACAGTAAGTATCTGCAAAGTTTTTCTTTCTTCTTGTATTTCAGAAAGCTTAAAACATGATGTGCATGATGCAATTAAGAAGAACAATCTATGAAACATGCAACGCTAAAGTGTCACTGAATTATTAATTCTTTAATATTATGTAGCTGGAAAGATGAACACATTCTAAAAAAAGAAAGTAGCATCCAGGACATTATCTTCATGAATAAAACCACAAGCTCTCAGCACAAAGGCATTATACAAAGTACAAATCAAGACAGTCTTTAATTTGATAACTATGGGATATAAGAGTACATTTCAATATTTTATGGTACTAGAATCACTAAAGGTAAAGTTTCGGGATTTACAGAGCATATATAGGGACAACCTCAATAAAAAGAGTTAAGAAGACCTCAAAACCACCCAAAAGGGACAGTATGCAAATAAAGCATAACTCGGGGTATTAGACTGAAGGAAATGACACTTACATAGCAACCCTTTGAGTTGATGTTTTAACCATACAAGTTATGTGTATCATGAAAACATTTAGTGGAAAAATTAACTGAAGAAGGTTAATTAAAGGGAGGGTGAAGATGAAGAAAAGGAAAGCGTAACCAGGTAAAATTTAATTGAGGGAAAATTAAGGACTCAGATTTCATCTTCTACATAAAGATCTCATAGTTTATGAGAATCTATTGACTACTGAAGAAGTGGTATTGCGAAATGCGTTGAAAGAATACAGTAAAGACTGAGTGAGGTCATGCTTTACACTGAACACGGAGGTGCCTTGTGGGTTAATGCATTAGGAAAAGAGCAGCAGGCCAGAAATTGTGGCATTGCGAAATGCGTGGAAAGAATACAGTATAGACTGAAAAAGGTTATGCTTTACATTGAACTCAAAGGTTCAATGTAAAGCTAATGGGAATCTAATGTGATGTAAATCTAATGTAAATCTAATGGGAAATAGACACATAGGGGCTGATTCAATATGGCAACGTTAGTCTAGGAATAACGCGGCGTTAGTGCTATTACCTTTAATACATTAATTTTAACCTGGATTTTTACCCGAGAGGTGCAACAAAAATCCTCGTTAAAATTACTAACGATAAGAGTGCGCAGGCTGCGTTATTCCTAGAATAACGAGAACAAATTGAAATTGGCCCCACAGAATTTTATATAAAGATTCGAGTATGCCCTTTTTGCGGTGTGTTTGATTTTGTGGAAGGGGTGGTTTGGGGTTATCTTTATTTAATATTTTCTGTCTTTTTCTTAATATGTTTGTCCGAAACATTCTCAAATGTCTTTATTTATCAGCTGCCACCATAACTTCCGAGAGACTATTCCATGGGTCTATCACCCTTTCTGTAAAATAATTCTTCCTTATATTTCCTTTCAGTCTTCCTACCTCTTAATGGTCTCACCCTAACCAGATCAGGTTTCCCACAAACCCTACACATAGAATTAATAACAATAAGTGTATCCTGAAGAAGATCCATTATGCTTTATTATGACCTAGTTAAAGTAGAAAACGTTGAAAGGTCAGGTGGTTAGTTAAATAATCACCTTTATCTCGCCTTTTACACGTTTCTAAAATTCTGCATGCAGAGTTTATAAAGCTGCTCCAGCACTTAAATTGGTTGTATGAGATAATGTGTCAAAAATTCATTGCTTCCTATGCAGAGCATTTGTAGTACTTAAATAAATGAAAAAAATTGTGTGACACCATTCTTGGATTGGAGACGGTGGAGAAATAGGGAAGAATTCAATTCCCCCTGATGAGCCGCCAGGCATCACCTCGCTATTTCGAAGTATTACATTCCCGATCACAAATTTTCATGCGCACCTCTCTGGGATGCAAGTAGAAACACGTGATGCTTCATTGCCGCGGAGAGCATTCTGAAGACCCTTTGCAGCACCCTGCAGGGAACGGAAATCCCCCTAGAGTCTGATGAGCTGCAAGCAGTGGCGGATCCAGGGGGGGGGGGCTTGCTTTTTTAAACACAATCAGAGCAGCGGGGCAGCACACTGTCACTGCCGAGCGGACCTGCACATACTGTGCAGCCGCCGGCAGCCTTAGAAATTAGAAAGGGGGCGGGGCCTAAATCCCCCCCCCCCCCCCCTAAAATCGCCCGGGGTATAGCAAAAGTCTGGATCCGCCCCTGGCTGCAAGTGACAGCAGAATTTAACTATCTTCACATGTAGCAGTCTTACCTCCTGACACTCATGCCTTGGCAAACACAGACACCTATATTTGGCAAATTCTGTCATCAGTGTATATGGACATCCCATTCGCTAAAGACATCAATAATTTGTATTTTACCACCCATTCAAACCCAACACCATGCTTTCTACTAAGTTGGCTCATTAACTCTACTTTCTCTAGACCATGTTCCTCATGCCAACAATGTGTGCCCTTGTTCAAAATAGGTTGGGTTTGTGTGGATAGGGGAGGCCTGATTTGTCCCAATCGGAGATATTGGCAGGTATTTTAGAGTTAGGCATGGTGCATAATTAGTGTTTTAAATTAGCCCATAGAAGTTAACAATCTGTTAGAGCAAGTCAAGATATATGTACAGAACTCACTGCAAAAGTAATCAGTAAAAGTAATGTAGAATGCATGGTCTGTGCTAGATTGCAACTTTTTTCATTTTTAATTACTAAATTACAATATTGCAAAAATACATACAGGACTCATTGGTTGGCAAAAAAAATGTTTATTGCAGCATAAAAGTTAGCATTTAATAAACTTTTTTGTTTGTATGTTAGAAATTTATATTTAGGGTCTGATATAGAGTTGAACCTAAGTCCAACTGAGGCCACTGTGCCTCACAGCGCATGCATAGTAACATGCGTCCAGATTTAGAGCTTTTAGCAGCTAGCACGTGCTGACCCTTTACTCCTAGAGAGGGAGATCGTGGGCAACAAGTGAAAGTTGAATACAGTCGATGCAGCCTAGTTAGGCTTGGCCATGTTTTCAAATTCTTCTGAGGGGGCCTAGAGGCTGGTGTTAATATATGGACTGGTGGGAATGACAGCATTAGTACATATCTTTACTACTTCAACAATTGTATAACTACATAAATAAATTAAAATAGCAGCCCCAAAAATAAGTAACCAACACCAGTGTTATATCCAGAGCTAGTTACTACTAAAGAAGGGGAACAATGAGCAAGGCATCTCCTGCAAGAGTAGCAGCCAGAACCAGGGTATACCAGGCTGGGCTGATCACACTGTAATCGGGAGACCCACAGAGGGGTCCACCTTCATAATGTGGAACCAGCCTTTATCCATAAAGTCTCACATGCCAGTATATAACAATATGGCCACCACATAGTCTCATATTCCCCATATATTGCATATGGGGCCATATGAGACAATTTCGGGGCATATGAGACAATAAAGGTCATTTAAAAAATGCGAAAAGTGTAAAAGCACAGCAGAATCGCGACTTTACATGTTTACTCTTTACAGGATGGCTCATTGATTTGCAGGCAAAGGTGGCAGGATTTGTAGGGGTGCAAATTCCTGCACTGTACGGTGTTAGGAATAGGGTGGATCATCCTCCTCTTTTACTTCTAACGGAACACTTACACTATACGGTAACAGTACATTTATAAATGCATTTCAACTAATGTAATAAAAACCCCAACCACACAAAGGTAACACATGTAGGGCCTGAGTCATTAAGGAGAGCAAAGCATAAAAAAGGAGTAACTCTGCACCTGGGCAAAACCATGTTACATTGAAGGGGGAGGTAAATTTAAAATGTGGGGACAGATTGATAGTTGGGATAGGGCATGTCCTAGATCAACTTTAAATTTCAGTGTAAAAATAAAGCTATCGAGTATTTGTACGCTAGATGGTAATAAAAACCAGTATTTAACTTATGTACAAAATAATAAACTAATTTTCACCCCTTGCATTCTAACATGGTTTGTTCCAGAGAACATTTACTCCTTCTTTTGCCTTACTTTCCTTAATGACTCAGGCCCGTAATGTGCTAACGTCCCCTCACTTTCATATTTAATTAAAATCATGAATTGGACGCACACCTTAAAATGTGCCCGATATAAAAGTAGGAGTAATTGTGCAAAGAATAAATCACTGTGGGTCTACATTTTTTGTGGTTTGTAACTACTTGATAATGACTGGTAGAGGCTTATGCCTCCATTGTGTTCAGTACCATTGTGACGCTGAAGCTGTCTAGGTCATGGGGTGTGGTTCCTGGCGACGGCGGTGGCAATCTCCTGCTGGTATACTTCTCTCTTCTGGTCCCCTACTGCAGCTTCAGCTTATTTAAGTAAGTAAAGACTTTTACCCAGTATTGTTTTATTAATGTTTATTCCCAATTGTACAGCGCTACGGAATTTGCTGGCGCTATATAAATAAATGATGATGATGTTATTTATTTATTGACTCAGGATTGATTCATAAATAAAAAAATTGTCTTTCACCATCAGAGGAATTGATTCTCCCATCTCTATTCATAATATACTGTATATTTTCATCATATGTCCCACTCTTATCTGACAGACCCAAACCATTTCTATATTATTTTCTGTCATTTTCTAACTATTGCTCTATTTTATTGTTGTAATGTCGATATGGCTATAATAGGACTACTTACATTTTGGAGACTGTATTTTGTACCTGCATAATGACAACTTACCACGGAGTCACAAGTATGCACAGATAGGTTTGACTAAATTAGAGGTGCTGCTTTAATTTAGCTGAAGTGACCACTGCAAAGTTACTGGCATATGGACCCTTCACAATGTGACAAATGGTGGGTTTAGAGACGACAGTGAGTGTGTTGAGTTTACCAGTATTTGGGAGAGGCACACTCCTGTCAGTAAATGACACCTTTCTGTCACTAATCTCAATGCATCCGATAAAAAGATGTAAGGGAAAAAAATGTATATTTTTTAATAAACAACTTATTGTGTACAAAAAAAAAACCCAAACCATTGTTGTCGGAATCATTTCTTTTACATGGGGAAATTGAGCAGTTTATACTAAAGATGCCTTCTAGGAATTTTGCCAAATCCATAAAATGACAAAATAAAATAAATCATTAGTCACTATAGCAACAAAAACAGTAAAGATACAACACAGTGGGGGCTATTTACTAAAATAGGTGTAAATTAGCATAATAAGCCATAGTAACTTGTCAGTAATTAGCTTTTATAAATCCAATGCAAATCAGACTAATAAAAACAAATGTGTCATTGGTTATTGACCGTGTGCGCTTTGATGTACTAGGACCATTGCTGGCAGCTTTAAAGAGTAAATACAGAGTGATTGCAATATAGGCTCCGCTGTACCTCCCCTCTCAAAAATAATAAATTAATATGGACCGTTTAATAAATAAATCATTATTGCTTCCATAATTAATAAGTCAACGTAACTCCCTAATAAATACTCACCTTGTTCTGTTCTGATAGCCCAGATAACTCAAACACAAGTTAGTAAATACGTTAAATTGGCTCTGAAAACTGCATGCGATTGTGGAGATTTGCAATCCACATGCAAAATCACTGCTTAGTAAATATCCTCTTTATAAGGTATTTATTGTATATGTGTCTATTACCTTTCCAGCGCCTCTTTGGTTATTTATTTTTGCCTCAGAGAAATGTAATGTTTTTTTCTAATGTTGCACAGCCAATCAGCGACAGGAGAGGTCCAACCCTTACATGAGTAATAGATGTTACTAGTAAAATATCTTTCACCTATTTTGTGCCTTTTCCTGCCATGCACCATCGTTACCTTTATACTGCTGACAGTTGTAGATTACTTTTATCCAGGTATCAGACTTTAGGCAACAGCCAAGGAAGAGACATGGTTTGACAGAGGCGAAAAGGGGGAGCAGGCAGTAAAGAAATGGTGGCGATAAAGGGGCAGGTAGAAGGCAAAGGAGTATGAGAGACATAAGGACACAAAAAGGTGGAGGCATCGGAGAATGGAAGTGATGCTTCGTCTTTCGGGGGCAAGAAGAAATGAAAATGAAGAGTGGCATGATATATAATGATTCATGATTAATACAGCACAGTATATTAAGAAACTTAATATGTCTAAATTATAATATCAAATGTTTTGTGTGTATAAATTCTAACACATGGATCTTCAATGAGAAACGGGGGGCAGCTTCTTTCAGTAGAGTAAGCTTGACCATGGTGAGTGGACAGAAATCCAGTGAATAACTGACCCCATTTGTAAGTGGTCAATTGGTTTTTTGCGATGTGCAGCTACAAATCTCCTTATCAGAAGTGTAGAAACACAATCTGTAAAATCTTTTGAAATCTATGTTAAAGAAAATGTCATATTGTTTTAGAAAATTGATGATTCTGTGTATACGGTGAATTTGTTGTTTTATTGAGAAGTACTGTGCCATGTACTTTGTATGTTACAGGCTTAAGGTGGCTGATTTTACAATATGTATAAGGTTCAATAATATTGAAACTGTTCAAATAAAGGAGGAGTTGGTTAGTTTCAAGTCTACAGAGGGATATCTTTGTGTTGCAAGTGATCTATAATAATGTGTCCCAAAATGGCACAGATTAGGCAAGGAGCCAGTGAAAAGATACTCATGGGGAGACATGGAAAGGCAGACACTAGGCAAAGGAGCACGGTAGACATGGTCCGTAAAGAGGGGGAAGACAAGATGAGAAATAAAGGACACGGATGGGCACAATGGAGGCAACCTCACTAGGAAAGGGGGAAAATAACTCCATCTAGAGTACAAGCATGCTGAAAGAGGGTTTGAAGTCCCCCAAAACTGTTGAAAAAGGCAGGCACCATGGGAAAAAATTGTGTTGCATTTGCTTTCCTGTGTATTTTATGTATATGGTGTGTGTGTTTGTTTCTTAGTATCATTATGGGTTAGAATTTTGAACCAAGCCATAGATTTAAGTCAGTGATGGCACTTTGCTCTCTCTCTGTGAACTACAGTGGCTGTCACATCTCAGGTGCCATCAGGGATTGAGTATATACAGTAAGAGATACCATCAGCCTGTGTTTGTATTGTATAATCATTATTATCTTATAAGGGTGACGGTTGTTAGAACATATTAATGTTTCCAGAGACCTCGATACCGTGTGCTGAAAGGTGACAGCACAAGAGAAGGTGCTCTTGGTCAGTTATTCTGGCTCCTGGTGCAATGCATTGAGCTGGATAATTAGGCTGGTGAATAAAATATTTTATCAGTTTATAACCTTTTAATTTTTTAAAAACATTCTCCATTTCTGCACTTTTTATATCATTTTTACGCACTATGACTTCCGTCAATTAAGATACCGTCAATCAGTCTTACCTTTTATACCCTAAGATTAACCAACAAGAGATCATCTGCTTCAGTCTTTTTTTTACACAAGGCCTAAGATGTATGCTTTCTGTCACCAAGTGTAGAGTATATATAAACCATAAGGTGCAAATGTGCCCCTGGAGCAAAAGGTAAAGTGCCCCTTTACTCCCCAACACTTGGGGCCATATGGCTCCAATGGGGCAAGGGTTTACAGGCTCCTCTTTGCTGGATGGGATTTTACCCAGAGATGAAATCAAACCCCACAAAATGGGAGAAATGTTTGGGATGGTGATAACCTAATGGCCACACCACCTCCCCGAGAGAACAAGAACCCATACAGAACAAACAGACTTTCAGCCACCCGTCCAAATGTGAATAAAATGGAAATGCAGAAACCAAAATTTTAATACATTAATATAGGTGCCCATAAGACCGTTCAGGGAAGATTTACAAAATTCTTTCTGCCCAGCCAGTAGACCAGGGCAACTAAAAAGTGATGGCCCCAATAGTTTTAAAGTGCACAGTGCAACATGCAATAGTAGTGCACAGGTGTCCCTGTGCATGTTCAGAAAGCTCCAACCTTTAGCTTTACTCCTAGCACATAACAACACCTTGGGCTTTATAGCAAACCCAATCTTGACCCCACCTCACTCTCTAACTACCGTCCCATTTCTCTACTCAATTTTGCCTCCAAAACATTTGAGCAGCTCATCTGCAACAGTCTCAGCAACTACATCTCTGACAACTCCCTCCTTGATCCTCTCCAATCTGGCTTCCACCTACTCCACTACACAGAAACTGGCTTGACCAAAATCAATCATCTTCTCTCACCAAACCCAGGGGCCAATCCTCCCTGCATATCTGTTAGAAACTTACCTGCTCCACGTTCTTGCTCCAGATCACTGCCCCCTGCACTGTTACATCTGGGCAGGCGGCGCGGTTTGCTGCAGTTATGTGACCGTAGGCAGGAAACTATGATTCCCCTCTACTATTTTAGATGCGCTGACAGACTGCCTGTGTCAGAAGTTACTACCTGGCGACTGGCTCTTCCTGTGTTTCTTCCTGGTGTATTCTGATGATTCACCGATGTATGACCTGCTGGCTTCTTCGACCACTGCTTCTGGATATCCTCTGCTTCCTGTGCTCCAGTCTATCTGACACAGCTATCCGTTCTGACAACTCCACAGTCTGTGCTTCAGTGTATTTGACCTGGCATCTCTTTGATTATGATTTCAGACTCTCCTGTGTGCGGTGTTTCTTCAGTGAATTTGACCTGGTGTTCCACCGATTATGGCTTAGGATTCTTCTGTGTGTGATGTATCGCTTCCGCTACCTAAATCCTGCTTTGTCTTGCTGTACACTACCACTACAGAGTCTGCTCTCCCTAGTCCAGCCTTTGGTCTTCTACCAACCATTTATCACCTATCACGTCAGTGGGCTAACCTAAAGGCTGCGACCTGCGGACCTCCGACAGCAAAATCCATACTGCCTTGCGGCGGTTCTTGGTACTGACCAGGAGGTTCACTACACTCCGTAATTTGGGAAGACCAGCGCTAACATTGACTGATAGAAATCTCCTGAGACACATAATAATATCATCCTGGACACTTTGGCAACAGCGTCTGACACCATGGATAACCCTCTCCTACTCCACACCTGTCACATCATTGGCCTTTCTGACACCGTCCCTCCATGGTTCACCTCCCACCTGGCCAACCTCTCATTCTCTGTTTCTAACTCTTGTTGTCCTCCCCTCCATCCTTCCTTCCACAGGATTCTGTCCTTGGTCCTCAGCTTTTTTTTCTCTGCAAACCTCTTCCCTGGGTGAACTTATCCGTTCCTTCAGGCTCCAGTACCACCTCTCTCCCGACAACACCCAACTCTACCACTCATTACCTGATCTTTCTTCTCTCCTCCTTTCTCAGGTGTCCAGGCCTCCCCATCTCTTCCTGGATATCCTTATGCTTTCTCAAACTTAACATGAGCAAAACTGAACTCATTGTCCAACAAGAGTCTTCAAACGTCCCGACCTATCACTGTTGACAACACCATTATATCCTTTGCTCCCCAACTCCACTGCCTGGGTGACATTCTTAACTCTTTCCTCTCCTTTGCCCCTCACATTCAATCTCTTGCTTAATCTTGCCACTTCCAGCTCCGCAACATTGCCCATATCAGACCCTTCCTCTCCCAGGATGCCAGCAAAACTCTTTTCCACTCACTGATTATTTTGCATCTCGATTACTGCAACCTTTTCCTCACTGGCCTCCCCTGTTCCCATCTTGCTCCTTTTCGATCTATACTGCTTCAGCTAGACTTATTGTCCTCTCTCATCGCTCCACATCTGCATCCTCTCTCTGCCAAACCTTACACTGGCTCCCCTTTCCCTACAGAATCCTCTTCAAACTCTTCACCATCACTTACAAGGCCCTTTCCAACTGCACTTCTCCCTAAATCTCCATACATACGCCCTCCTGCCCTCTTCGGCCAGCCAATGACCTCCCCTCTAGTAACCACATATCACTCCCTTATACAGGATTTCTCCTGTCCTGCCCCCCACCACTGGAACAATCTCCCTCTTTCTATCAGACTATTCTCTAGCCTGCATAGTTTCAGACTATCATTGAAACATACCTGTTTAGAAAAGCCTACCAGTCCTCCAATTAACCATGTAGTATATCTTACCCTCTTTCATCCTTCATCTCTTGCTTCTTGTCCTCAGATCCCATTACATTGGCTAACCCCCATGTGTCAACCGTTTGCCCCTTTCCCTTTAGATTGTAAACTCTAGTAAGCAGGCTGCTCTCCCATCCTGTTCTCATTGCCTATAATATTTGC
The DNA here is from genome assembly GCF_038048845.1 of Mixophyes fleayi. NCBI lineage: Eukaryota > Metazoa > Chordata > Amphibia > Anura > Limnodynastidae > Mixophyes > Mixophyes fleayi. The sequence goes on from NC_134406.1 coordinate 244,499,801, forward strand.
TCACTAGCTACATTGTGCACTTCCTCCTTGGCCTCTCTGCCCATTGACTCCACTCTTTCATTGTCTTTGTACCTCTTTCAGTGGCTCTAAACCTGTTAGTTGCACCCGCACTAATAGACACAGTTTTCAGCCTGCACTGAATATACCCCTTGCACCCCAATTGCTGTGTTGAGAATTGTAGTGTTATATGTTTACTGTATTGTACTGTTATAACTTGTAATGTCTTGTTGTTTGCCCTCTGTATAGTGCTGTGGACCTCATGTGGTGCCCTATAAAAAAAAGTTAATAATAATATTAATAACCACCAGCTTCTTTGCCAGAAGATCAAGGTAGCTTGTCTGTTTCACCTACAATTCTTGTCTTTACTGCAGGATACTATAAAAACCGATTTCACCAGAGAATATCTTCTCAGAGGTCATATAAATTGTAAGAGGATACTCCCATATTTCAAACGAAGGTAACCCTCAGTCTCTAGGTGCCAGGATGGCAGTCTCAAGATGTGCCCTTCCCCTCGGTTTTAGAATTTACTGTAGTGTAGAGGATGGGAAAGGGTGGCATTTAATGCCTTGCAAGTACTTCTAGGTACGTTTTTAATTTATTTCAACTCCTGCCGTGCTGAGGATGAGTGGGTCTCATCCTTTGTACTTTTAAGGTATATGCTGAGGCTGAGTCCCACTCGTCCTTAGCACTGCAAGGGTTAATAAAAAAATAACCCCATAACATTGATACCCTCAACATTTAAATAAATACCGCCACCAGACCCCACATAATATTAATACTAACCCAACATATTATAAACACACATAGTATTAATCCCCCCCAAGACCCTTACCTATCTTCTAAAGCTGATGGACACTATTTTGAATGCGCCTTCTCCTACACACTTTGATGTGCAAATGCTTCAAACTAAAAATATGAACCACAGTGTGCAGGTGATGGGCTCACTTTAAAACATTATGGGAATTGTTTATGAGATGTTCATGACCTCCCCTCCCCACTACCAATACCAACCAGAAGGAGCCCCCCTACTACTACTGCATTTGAAATAAAACCCAGGCAATGAAAGGTGGGCGGATGGACGGTGCATAATAAAGCTCTAAAAAGAAGGTAGTGAAAACACATTAACCTGTGTGGCGGACTGTATTTTGGATAACACTTATTCTTAAAACCGGAGTGAATGTGAGTATATGTCTGAATGGTGAGTAATTTGTTCAGATTTGTACACATAACATTAAGTGCCATAGGATACCAAGAAACCAATACTATCTTACTATACATCTAAATCGGCAAAACAATAACAATCAAACAATACACCACAGCATATACAGATAATACAAAAAAATCAATATAGCAAGTTTTTTATCACATTTTTTATTACACAGTAAAGAATACAACAATACCTGAATCATACTTTAAAGATTCACAGGTTGACAGACCATACAATACAGTCCAACTAAAGGAAAAGAATAAACAGGAACCCACAGTTCAGACATAGTAGACTTAAAAGCTCAAGATTATGCCGACAAAAGCATGATGTCCCCCCCGCCCCCTTCACCCAGTGTTAGTCTACCATTAACTTGTGGTACATGTCTGAATTAAGTATTGCACAACAACTTTTTTTCACAATAACGTTGCAGAACCCAAAATAAAATAATGATTTTTTTAAAAAGTACTTCAAATCTGTATTTCAACAGTCTCCAATTTGATTTACTGTCCTTTGAAGAACTCGGACAACATGGAGTCACTTTTGCCCACCCCCACCCTAACTTTAAGTATTTCAGACTTAGGCATGCTTTGCATTAGTAAACCAGCCTTGTATTTTTAAATCCCCAAGACATGCACCTACACAAATTAAAGCTTAAGAAAACCGGAAAAAAAAATAAAAAATATTTATAAAACAAGACAATAGGCGGCCCTGTCACAGAGTCAAGTGACAGAGATCGAGAGAAAGATCAGAAGGAAGAAGAGGAGGGGCAAGAGATAGAGGGAGGGTACCCTAATCCTATCAGCGACCACCATTTAGTCATATCCAATAAAGATAACTTTTTTTTTTTCCTTTTAATGTCTTAAACCTACAAATTATACTCTCACATAGCCTGCATATAAGTGACAAGCAAAAAAGGAAAGTAACTTTTTTTTACTTTTTCTTTAACATAATGAGGTCTGCTTTGTTACCAAGAAGTGATATGGTTTGCAGCTGTATGAGCTTTGATTTTGGTATCCTGTTTTTTTGTGCCCATTTGGTTTGACTAGACCAGTTTTGATAGCTACTGGTGCAATATACATGCTGTCAGAGGTAGAGTGAAACTTTTTGCCACTGAGGAGACTGTAGCAAAATAGGAGAAAAGAAAGAGGAGGAAATAGAGAGAGCTCAGAGTTAGGAGGAGGGAAAGTAGTATCTGATTTCACCCAGGGTGCACTGAATTAAAGTAATGAGACATATTGTTGCTAACCCATGTTTTACACAGAAAAAAAACAAGAGCTGCTGCACTAATGAACAGCTTTTGTTAATTGACAGATGGCATGATATATGTAAGATATCATCATTTTTGGGATTGCCATTCCTTCCTACCCTGAACATAAAAGAGCTCAAATATAAAAAAAAACTGTCCAGTGTCATATAAAAACAATACACACGGAAAGTCAATGGGTCTAAGAGCTACATGGCACTAGATCCGGAAGCGCCATGGCACTGGATCCAAGAGCTCCATTGCGCTGGATCCAAGAGCACCATGGCACTGGATCCAAGAGCACCATGGCACTGGCGCCAAGAGCACCATGGCACTGGATCCAAGAGCACCATGGCACTGGCTCCAAAAGCACCATGGCACTGGCGCCAAGAGCACCATGGCACTGGCGCCAAGAGCACCATGGCACTGGCTCCAAGAGCACCATGGCACTGGCTCCAAGAGCACCATGGCACTGGCTCCAAGAGCACCATGGCACTGGATCCAAGAGCACCATGGCACTGGCTCCAAGAGCACCATGGCACTGGATCCAAGAGCACCATGGCACTGGCGCCAAGAGCACCGTGGCACTAAATCTGGGAGCATTATTGAAAAGGATCTAAAGCACCATGGAAATATATATATATATATGGGAGCAACATGGCAATAAATCAGTTGTTGGAGGATCTGATCAGGTGCTTCAATCTCTTCAAGTCCACTCTGCAGGTCATCCAGCATTTGGATAACTTTGTCTTTGTATATTGTCCTGAATAGATGCAGCTTTAGTTCTAATACAGAGTGAAGTATCACATACTCTTTTTGGACAACATTTATTTTTATGACTAACCCAACCACAAAATGATAACATAAAGAGAATATTACCAAGTATTGCAAAAAAAAAATATTGCATTACAGCATGCTGTCCCCTTATACAGGAAATGTACCTGTAAGTCTTATCAAGTTAGCAGAAAATAGAATTTGCCACGCCCTATTGCATAACCTGCAATACTCTTGATAAAGCACAGAACCAAGCCCCAGGACAAGGGATGAGCAAATGTTGGCACTCCAGAATTGGGAATAGATATGGGAAAGATTTCTGTTTCTGCAATCACTGCATAGATCAGCATTAAGGGATATGTAGTACAGTTGTAGCCCTAAATGTCATCTTTCCCTGTCCTTTGCTATTGTAATTACATCTAACTGGAACTTGTGGTCTGGACACTGGACAATGAAAAGGATCAATGAATTCACGCTACTTTACTGGACATTTTTAACTTGCTGATCTTTTACAATATAGTATTGGTGCTTTCGAGAAGAAAAAAAAAAATCAGATTTTGGTCCTTAAGATCAGTCTTTGGCTGACTTCCCTTTATGTAGAATACAGTATAACCTGACATTCAGCAGTTAAAGCCTTCAATCTACATCTCAGCATTTGGAAATCTAATTATCATCATATTGTAAAATCAGAAATACATAGTCTTACAGCAATACACATGCACTGCCCTTTAACAATTAAGTGATTACTTTAATTTTATTTTTAAAAAAAGTCCCTATTAATGAACCTTTAAAAAGAAAATAATAAAAACCGAAAACAATATGCACTGTGGTTTTATGTTACTGATCAACTGATTGGTGAAGTGGATCTAGAATATTTAAAAATGAGGTTTGCCAAAAAAAATTAAATAAATAATGCATGCCTAGGGAGTCGTTGTGACAGTGCAAATATACATTTATGTACATCCCTCCTACAAAAACACCGATAGGTTAGCATTCCGTGAAGCATGCTAGTTTTCAGGAAAAACAAAATCCTATAACAGAGTGAATTAGCAGCTCCGGCAGATAACGTTAATTATTTTTTTTTCTTCCTTAAAGACAAAAAAAAAAAAAAAAAAAGGGCTGTTTGTACTACTAGAGAATTATCACTTACATATACAGATATAAAAGCAGCATAGAAAGAGACAGGTTTCTCACCAGCTAAGAATAAAGAGGTTAAATGTGGGCATGAATAAAACTACAATGCTTCATCACATTTGTCCATCACATTTACAAGAAAAAACACCATTGGGGAATCTCACAGGACAGGAGTGTTTTAAACACGGAGAGAACTACTAGGTTTTTTTTTTTTTCTTTTTAAGTGAAACGGTAAGGGATGGAAAAATTTTGTTTAAAAGTGGGCTTGAGCTGAAGCCACGGTGTATACATATTTTTTTTTTTAATCATTTTGTTGCTTTCAATAAAAAAAAAAAGAATATTAGAATAGACCCGATTGTCTCTGTGGAACCTTGCAAAAGTGATTCAACGTTGAAAAGTTTTTTTTGGGGGGGCGGCAACTGCTTGTTGTCATGATTGCCATGTGTCTAGCTAACTATAGGATTAGACCATTCCTTATCAAAAGTAGCCTTTTACGCCACGGCATTCTTGTTGCTGTATCGATACGTCCCGCTGCAGTACATCCTTCATATTGTTGACCTGGATATTAGTGGATTCATTTCAGAAACAGAAAACGATGAACATCTGTGTTATCTTCCAATCTGCTGCACATCTGCGGGTATCTGTAGTGGGCCTTCAAAGTTCAGTCCAATACCCATGGACGCCATTCATCTGCTTGTTAAAATGTCTACTGCTGTATCCAACGCTTATGCCCTAAAGGGGTTTCGTCTTGATTTAGTTTTTTTATCCTTCGTTAAAAGAACAATGTGAATTTATTTTTCATATGAGCATTTTTATTTTTTTTTTTTGCTCTCAACAGCAGTTAGCAATCTCTTGGTTTGCTGTTTGGTAAAGCATCTATTAATGAGGTCATCTAGTTTAAAATCCCAGCTACTGAAAAATACCAGGGAGGAGGTCAAATCTAGCATTGTGTTATATTCTGTACTCTCTTTCAGTTTTCTAAAGAAAAGATATCTTTGATTTCAATAAGAAGTCATTGTGACCCGTTACTGGCCTTCACGATTATACTCCTACTTCAAGATAAAAGCAGTCCACTGTTATTGTAGTAATGCATTATGATAGTTCATTTTAAATCTTTGAACATCTGAGGATGAGGACTTGGTTTTATTAAGTTTTTAAAGTTTTCAAACAATTCAGTTTTTTTTTTTGTTTTGTTTTTTGTCTTTGTATTTTAACGGGCAGCTGTCTCTATGGTGGATGGTGTGCCGGGAGTGGTAGATCGCGGGGTGGCTGCTGGTGGTGTGTCGATAGGGCTTCCGGCACCACTGCTGGGTGTGACCGAGGAGCTGACTGCTGGTGTATCTCCTTGCTGCTGAGCTTGAAGAGTCTGTCCACAGATATGGTGATGCTTCTCCCAGTCTTTGTGCTGACAGAATGAGCCGCAATACCGCGCGGTGTTACAGCCACTGCAGGTCTCACTTGCCTTCCTTCCGCAGTTCCAGCAACTCTAGAATAACAAGAACATTCCATAAGAACATTTAATGGTTTAACTATGTTTATTCCCTCAAAGACTCGCATTAAACGAACGGCAAATTACAGGCACAGGTGGAAAGAGTACGAAATGTGTTCTGAACACATGGTGAGACATTTGTGCAAGTCCACTGAATTTGCCTTATTATAGTGAAAATGCAAAATGCTATGTAAACAATCTGCTCTGCTATTTCGGCAGCAGATGACAGAAGATGCTACCAGCAAAGACATGTTCTGACTTTCAAAAATAAATGGAAAAAAAAAAAAAATACACTAGTTTTCTTTTAAGTTTCTCAGTTTGAAGTCTATAAAATGTTATTTGATACTTTGTCGTCTTTCAATCATCTGTCGAACTTCACTTAAAGTTTTCAAAGCGGGGATAAAAGTACCTTAAAATGAAAGGTGGAACCAGATTTACTTTGACACAAACAACAATGTAGTAAAGGAAGCTCTTCCAAAATAACAAATTCTGCAAGCAGAAATATTAATTTGATAAAAGCATACAACAGAAACCCTCATCATCGTCATCATCACCATTTATTTATATAGCGCCACTGATTCCGCAGCGCTGTACAGAGAACTCACTCACATCTGTCCCTGCCCCATTGGAGCTTACAGTCTAAATTCCCTAACACACACACACACACAGACAGACAGAGAGAGACATAGACTAGGGTCAATTTTGATAGCAGCCAATTAACCTACTAGTATGTTTTTGGAGTGTGGAAGGAAACCGGAACACCCGGAGGAAACCCATGCAAACATGGGGAGAACATACAAACTCCACACATATAAGGCCATGGTCGGGAATTGAACTCATAACTCCAGTGCTGTAAGGCAGAAGTGCTAACCACTTTGCCACCGTGCTGCCCACAACTATGAATATAATTTTGGGGGGAAAAAAGAACATTAATTACAGTTCATTTAGGGTATCACGATATGCAAGGTGGTGGGGATCGGCAATCCGGCAAATAAAAATCCTATTGCACCTTACGGGCCATATTTAGAGAAAATTTTGTAGCCTGAACTTACGCATAAAAATTCTGTTGCAAAAATTCTGGTCTTACTGGATATTTTGAGTTATTTCAAGATACAAACGTTTGTCAGGCGGACTGATGCGTATATTTACTCCCGATGATAGCGTAGTGATGCGGTTTGATAGTGTTAGTAATAAATGTGAAATATGCATTACAGTCTTGACATACAATATAATGTAATGAAGTGTCATGTACAGCAGGGAGAATAGTGCCTTGACAGTGTTATTAATAAATGCAAAGTCAAATTTTCCATATAAGAAAATTCAATAAATGTGAAAGATCGGAGCCCAAAAATTCTAATGCGTGATAACTAGCCATATATGGCAAGAAAGGAAACAAACAATTACTATGAAACCTATATTTTTCCTACCATTCACTAGGAGGTAGTGGCATCACAGAGACATAAAGCACAAGATGCGGATTATAGGTTACAGCCCAGGGTGAACATGTGACAGGTACACTGTAATCCTAAAGTGACAGCCCACTGTCCTAACTTAATACGAGAACTTCAGTCAAATTCAGAAGAATACAACGTCCAAGAGGGGCACAGGCAATACGGTTATAGCCATCTCTTATTTAACATCATCTAAACAAGCCAGACAGTTACCAGTCAGAGCATAATCACCTTCCAATCACATACATTTACAGACAATGCCCATGGATTTATAGAAAATGATTTCTTTGCATGTGTTCCATTGCAGTTCTTTGTAACAAAGTTTAAGGAAAGAAAATGTTGTCCCATGTACTATGCCCTATATAGCTACTTTATAAAAAAATAAATATTTGGAAACCCTACACCAACTAATAGAACATTATGGGGCCAAATCCCTGTTGATGAGAATAAGTAGCGATTCTCCTGCATCTGTCATATATTCCTGCATATACAATTTAACATCTATGCAACGGTCTGATGAATGGGGACCTTCTGGGGGTGTCACCAATTGCCTTTCCAAGTTTAATCTGGGTGCTATCTGCATGGAGCGTTTATATTCTCCCCAGACATAGGTGTTTTATATAATCAATGGGCCCCACCCCACCCCTGGAAATATGGCGACCACACTGACTGGTCCGAGTCCCCGAAGAGTGCAACAGAAATATGGCAACAACTGTCAATGTTCTGGGTTGTGGCTCTGGCTGTGCGGGGCCCCCTTGACTCATAGGCCAGTGTGCACTGCATACCCTGCACCCACTATGGATACGTCCCAGATCCTGAGGTCTCCTCCCATGGTGCACAGAGATAACTGGCTTATGACTCAGTTTGTGTTATAGTGAAATTAAACTGTAAGCTCTACTGGAGATGCCTTAATAAAGTTCTTAGATTGACGGGGCAAAAATTGGTGCTATATAAATTAAAGTATAATAATAAAAAGTAGATAAACACTGTTTTGTCTTCCATCCTAAAAAGTTACAAGATTCTACTGAATCTTGAATATTGTCCAATCCCTTAAAAAAGGATGCAACAATAAGGCTTAAAAGTTTCAGGTGCGGCTAAGTACGGTATTTACAAAAACAAAAATACATGATGTATCCTTTTTGAGGTATATATAGGGCCACACATTACGAAGCATAAATTCTACACACAATCATATTTTGCTTCATTTACTCGGATGAATAAAGAATAAAAAGTTGCTTTTCTTAAAAAGAAATCTATATGTGCCTATAAAAGTATGAAAAAGTCTGAATGAGTCTTTAGAAGGTACTGGAAAGTTTGCCATGTGGAAATATGGTATCTGTCCAATACTTACTGGCTCCATCAGATTAAAATCAGATGTGACTCCATTCAAAAGCATAGAGTATACAGAATCAACCAGATAATTACAAATGCATGTGCTGGAACTTTTTTTTTTTTATTTCTAAAATTGTTCCCATCTTTTGAAAACACTTCAAAATATCCCAAGAATAAAAAAAAAAGTTTCCAAACACAGAAACAGATGTTTTTTTTGGTAGTTAAACGTTCAGGTTGTAGACTGGATGTCTGGCATCACCTGCTTTTAATTCAGTCCTTCTGGATTCTAGCTCACGTTGTCTAAACTTAGCTCAGTTTCGGAGATGTCAAAATCTATTACTACATGGAGCAAATGAATTCAGGATATGTTTACTTTAGCTACAGTGTAGCATTTAAAAGGACAAAGACACAACAACGATATTTATATTGATTTACTGGTAATCACTGACCTGCTACTTTTAAACAGGCATTATGCTATAACATTTTTTTTATTTTATTTTAAAAGCAATATATTTTATAGGACTTATGTTGTTGAATAAAATCAGGGTATTCCATCTCTGAAAAATATTTTATTCTACGGTTACTGGTCGGTATAACCAAGCAGCTATTCCATCGTTTTACAGGTTAACTAGAAACTCTGACATGGTCACTGCCCAGTGTCAATCATCATCCAGGTACTAAAAGTTTGCTGTGGTTAGAATAATAAATAATAATAATAATAATAATAATAATAATAATAATAATAATAATAATACATTTCTCTAAGCACCAAGGGTGTGGTAAAGTCAATGGTGCTGTTCCCATCATTGCGTTCTAAAATGTTAATGTTGGGTTTAAAAATTTAGTACGCGGCACAACCTATTTCTCAGAATAAGATGTCCCGAATCAAATGTATTGCATATCTAAAAATCCGAGAATCATCTAAACAGATGCTGGGACTCCAATTATGGCTCTAAGCCCTAATTTGATCAGATATGTCCTAGTGTTCCCTCATGAGATTCAATTATGAGATCTTCGGTACATAGGGGCCTGAAGACCCTTATCTCACCCCTAAGGGGGCCTTATGGCTACAGGGATGCAGAGGAACGGGTCCCTGGTCCTTTTGGAATAAGCTTTTAATACCAGCTCCCTAGGATTCACATGCACTTAGTGGATTGTATGCACCTCGGCTTTCAAATAAATATAAAAACTGGACTCCTCTGTCATAAAGTATCCAAACCCGTGATGGTCAATAGGTGGTCCTCAAAGGGGTCTAGTGTGGTCCTTATAACCTGGAAGCAGATGGAATAAAGGTTCTAAGACACAGAGAAGAGTCTGCATTACATTTACTCAAGCATTCCCTATTGCTTTATGTGAGTGTAACGTGGCCGGCATGCCTAGTGACATGTGCTCATCATCGGTCTAAGTAAACATTTCTCCATCTGTATTTTGCTTGTTTTAGATCATCTGCCCATTGAATCCAAGGTCGCATGGTGAGAACAATTACATTACACAAGTATGTAGCAGGTCTTCTTACTGGATAAGTAACTGTTTAGGCAGAATGAACAATTCAGGATGGTGGTCTGCTGGTGCCAAGATCTCATAACAGGATATGATGGTAAAGAGCAGCTCTTTGTGTGACCAGGGACCATCATCATATTGTCCTGGAGTTGTCTAAACTATTGGCTCTTTATACTATAATAATCAAAGATGTTCCTGCTAAATACTGTGCTGAGAGATTATGTGATGTCCTCTGCTCCCTATCATGGGATTTAATGGAAAGGTTTATGGAGATAAAAACAGCAAAATTCCACCCATAAGGGGAGTATACTAAAATATGTTTAATGAAGTAGAAAACACTTGAACATATGTACAATTGTACACGGTTCCTTTTAAACTATTGGTAATTTGTGAACAATGGGGTATTAATGTTGCAGAACAAAGACCCGATTGAATACGCACATACACGCTCATCAATATTTGACTTGTTCACATCAAGATGCCAGGCCAATTATGTGCCGGTCTCATTTTAATCCTGCCATGGAGCAGTTTGCTTCCCTTTGACTCCCTTCCTGAGAAACTTTCAGATGTTGCAAATCAATTCCTTTTGTCTTTGGAAACTCATCTGCTATGCATTACATGAAACTCTGGGCATCTACTGATCCTACAAGGGTCTTTCATCCTCAAAGAAGTCTGCAACAAATTAAATTGTAGCTTTGCCTATTAAGCCACAGCTACATGTTAGATCTGGAGCTGTGTGGCAGTTGTTTGTCTTAACATCCTTTTCTAATTGGAGTTTTTAAAACCTATAGTTTCATGCTCAATTCACTGAAAAAGATAAATGTAGTTATTCTGAATGATGCGCCATAGCTGATGGCTATGGGGGTGGTCTCTGGAGCTACAGAGTCTGTAAAATCAGACATGTCACTTATTTTGTTTCCGGCTTTCATTGGACACTAGGGGGTAGATTTATCAAGTCTTCAAAAAAGGAAAAGTGGAGGTGTTGCCCATAGCAACAAGTCAGATTGTAGCTATCATTGTCTAGAATGCACTAAATAAATGATGACTATAATCTGAATGGTTGCTATGGGCAACGCCTCAACTTTTCCTCTCTAGATGATTTGATAACCTAGGTATGCTTTTCAGTTACACTTCATAGATGGTAGAAACCTCCACCTCTGCAGAGGCAAATTATTTTATCCTGTGTAATTCGGATAATAGAAAAATGTCTCAAGTACCAATAGAAATGATATTAGCGAGAGATAGTTGCCTACATGCAGTGGATATCCATGACAATGCAACCTATCAAGTCACAGTGGCATTGCTGGGGCATGCATTGTCCTGAAAATGAAGCCTATCAGTTGACAAAAGTGTCTCAGGGATGTCACAGGTTCCTATCAAATTGATAATCTGTATTTCAAATTAAAGTACTGGTACAGTACAATACAGGGGTTATTAAAGAAAGGACTGTGGCCTACGTCAAGACTTATGACCGCTGCCCGTCAGCTTTATGTCTAGATCGCTGTCTCAGACATTAATGAATGTTAAGTGAATTCAGTTATTTTTTCCACTGAACCAATATCCATCACATTCCTCAGTGATGTTTGAGTATTAGCTAAGAACCAGTAACAATACTAGAATCTACAAAATGTTTCTTTGCGTTGTATAAGTGACAAGTCAATGCATTGTATCTCGCCATTTACAACACTCCGTTTAATTTAACTTAACTGGTATTCAATTCTACACAAGCATTGTGCTAAGTTACACGCAGAGGGCCTGATTAAGTAAAGCAAAATAAGGCTTAACTTAACCTTGGCTAAACCATGTTGCATTGGAGGAGGAGGTAAATTTAAAATATGGGGAAAGATTTATATTTGGGGTAGAGTATGTCCTGGATCAACTTAAAATTTCAGTGTAAAAATAAAGTTATCAAGTATTTGTGTGCTACATGAAAAAACAGCCTCTAATTAACTTATGTAAAAAAAATAATAAACTGTTTTGCACCCCTTGCATTGTAACATGGTTTGTCCAGAAAAAAAAGTACTCCTTTTTGTGCCTTACTATCCTTAATGAATCAGGCCCAGTAAGTGTATCAATAATATGTAACATTTTACTTAGCATTTTTCAAATGTGTTTAACATAGAAAATGATATGTAATATAGCAGAGATGTTGTATAAAGGATCGCATCAAACATAACATATAACTTGTTTATTATAAAAAAAAAATATATTTTGGAATGGATTATAATAATTATAGGCAGTGCCTATTACCGTATGGAAAGGCATGTTCTGTATCTGTGATTCTAGCTGTTATTTTTGTTAAAAACAAAAAACAGACCACCAATATGTTGAAAACCGAGGTCATAATAGTAATAGGGAGGTCATTCATTACACATAGGAGCAGCTTGTTCATATTGTTATTGTTGCAAACAAATCATTCCCAGTGGTGCAAAACATCTTTAAATTCCATAAAGCTTTTTACGGTTCCCGCACATATATCTTCTCTTCTTTTTTCAGCCCACCAAGAATTAGCATTTATAAGACCCGATAGACAAAGGTGTGATGTAAAACAATATATAGATAGGCATTTTTCTTTTGGATTTTCAGCAAAACCCTCTGTGTGCCCCTCTGGCTGTCATAGGAACCAGTGAGCTGTATACTTAAGGATGCCTTATAGAGAGACAGAACTGAGAACATGCACAGCAAAACTTACTATGTGTTTGTGACATGTAACCAACATAAGATTGTTTAACATATCAAAAACACACCTATTAAGTTAAATGTTTTAGAAAATATCAATAATACTATAGATTTGATTTATAATTGTATAGAATCAGGAACTGTCATTAAGACCGGAGGGAACTGAACTTCAAAGGATCCAAATGTCAACCAATAAAATGGTCCTGGAATCTCTCTCTCACCTCGCTTGAGTCTTCTTGTTGATTAATAACGGAGAGCGCGTCCTCCGCAGCCTGCCTTTTTGCTTCCGCCACCGTCCTTTCCATCTTTGCTCTTTCTGTAGTAATCATCTCATGGGCTTTTCTTTCTGCCTCAGACACTGCTTTCTGCAATTCTGTCATTGCCTGTCTTTTCACCTCGTTTACAGCTTCTTCTGTAAAACAAAATGTAACATGTAGTGAATATGTGTATACTGTTGCTGGGGTCCAGGTGGAAGTTTGTAAGAAGAACTAGCATTACATTTACACTAAACACATCAACTTATAGGCCACTGTGAAAGTGTGTCTGCATTTCAGCAGCAGCCGTAACGGTACCTTGGGCCAAGAGATTGCATACTTCGTACGAGTGTGGTGGTCGGGCTGGCAAAATTTGGGAATCAGGTCATTGCTCAGTGGGGCCAGGCCACGATGACATTAAATCACTTTATAAAGCCCCACCCACTTTAGACTAAATTGAAGTGGGATCCAGAAAGGTGGGGTACTCTTCAGGGAGTCCAGGCAGATTCCCCAAACTCCAGGAGTCTCCCGCACACTCAAGGAGAGTAAGCTAGTGTGGAAGGGTTTTGGTATAAATTGCGATAGCCAACACTAGTCAAACTGCAAATTTCTTTATACCTTATCTCTATACTTTACTTACACCCAAGGAACACCCAGTGTTAACTTTGATGCAATATCAAATTTGCAGGCATATGCAAGATTGAAGTCAACAATTTTATGGGTTGAACCAATATATACAACATGATAATGCAACCTATCGGTTTACTCAGTTCATCATTGAGCCTTTGTGATGTCACTGGTTCCTAGTAAACTGATAGGCTGCATTTTTATGTTTCACTCCACAAATGGTTAAGGGTGCCCCCACTGTGAATAGGTGACTGGTAACCTTTAAAATGGGATTTATTTTTAATATTTTAACTTATTAATACAATTATACAATAAAATCAGTAGAAAACAAAAACAAAAATTATAGCACTAATGAATGGCAACATTTGGAGTTTATGGTCTTATAAATAAATCTATACCACATTCATATAAGACATACATCGATGATCAATTACATTTTTTATTAAACTCAAATAAATATTTTTGCCTTGTTCATTTTCCAGCAAATAGTCATAATCCTTAGCCCTGTATTAAAATATCACTGACCGCTTGTCCACTACTTAACAAATGATGAATTATTTATTTGCTTTATTGGAATTGGAATTGGAAAAATAAAACTTATTGGAATGCAAATTTTGAAATACCTGTATTTTTATCTTTTCACCTGATTTGTTTTCACTGAAATGAGCGTTAGGAAACAAAAACTTGAAGGGGTAGATTTAATATAACTTCTAAAAGGGAAATTTAGAGGTGTAGCCCACAGCAACCAATAAAGTCCTAGCTATCATTTTTTTAGAAGGTACTAGATAAATGATAGCTAGAACTTGATTGGTTGCTATGGGCAACACCTCCAAATAACCATTTTAAAAGTTATATTAAATCTACCCCAAAATGTAAATCGTTTAGGCAGCAACTGTCACAGAGGATAAAACAGTTCACTGCTTTTTTTTTTTATTTGCTTACAAGTACTTGAAATAGCTAGCAGACATCGCTGTTACTTGAATACTTCATTAGCTGGTTGTATTCAGATGACTGTAGTACATTTGCTTCACATGACAGATTTTTTTTTTTTAATTGTTGATGCAAATTAAAGCATGCCCATGGAATTATTCATCTGTTATTTGCATCATGACATTACACAAAGACAAAACTATAATTATTAATGCAGAAGCGCTAAATATATAGTGTTCTAATCTTGGTTTCCATCTTGTCTACAGCAATTAAATTTTTTTTTTTAATTATAGAATATACTATAAAAAGTATTTTCAGAACAGCTTACATGTAAAGGATAGTAAAAAAAAAAAGGAGGGTCAATTTCTTGAGTCACATGTAACATATTTACTTTGTGCACAAATAAAAACGTCAGGATAACTACTATACTTTGTTTAATTTTAAGGAAAATTATCTAATTTAATTATCAGTGAAAGTTATCCTCCACTTGATCCAGTTTATCTAATTTTCATCTTTATTCAAACCAAAATGACAATGAATAATTGAAAATTTAATAAGCAGTAATTATTAACTTGGCAAACGTTGTACCAATTAACACTCTATTAAAACTAATTATGACATGTTTCATTCAAGTGTTTTCTCTTAATTGTTTCGCTCACTTAAAAAGCACCTTAATTAAATGTTCTGTTTAATTAACAATATAGATTTCTAATAGAATCATATTACCAGATATTAAAAATTAAGAGAAAATGAATGCGCTTCAGGAAGCGTTCTGTAAGGAGACTATTTGAAAACCGCTAAAGAAATTAATTTTACCACAAACCATTAGCAAAACACCAGAACAATTTATTTTTCTACAAAATTGTAAAATATTATAAAGTGCAAACATAATGGGAAATAATATTATTTAATATTTAAACAATTTAAAAAAAAATATTAATATACTTTTTTCTTTAAAACACTGTTTTTCTTATATATTACGTAACTCTGTGTATTTTGTATCTTTTATTTCATGGAGAGGGGGCTGGTGTGTGTGTGGTGGGGGTGGGGAGCGGATGATGGCACTGTGGCAGACGTGAATAATGCAGCCAGGGCCTAATTTACTTTGAATATTCAAGGTGAATTAAAATTCTATCTAAGTGGCAATACAGGACAATAATTTTTGCTTACGATCAAAGCTACAGCTTGACTAATTGTATATGCTAATCAGGCAATTTATATTTAAATTATGCATTCCTAGTCTAGTCCCACAGGCACGCACAGATCTGCAAAAAAAAGAATTGATAGTATGTTCGCAAGGTGCTTGCATATTTATTATCAAATTCAAACAAACCATGTTCGCACAAAAGGAAGTATACCTAGAATATCTCAATGGTGGTTTATTATCTTGTAATATGTAATATTTTTCCCAAAATTTGGAGAGAGGTCCTTTTCATACACATTTTACACTGAGCAGCATCTCCAGATTTGCTTAAACGAGTCAGTATAATTTATTAAAACATATTACTTTTATTGAAAGCTAGGTCCAACACATTGATTTAGTGGTTGGACAGTGTTAATATATCAGTATATTTAAATATATTCTATACGTAATGTATTTCCATTCAGACCGAAATATAGATATTGTGATATTTTCAGATAACTGGATTCTTGGGAAAAATCTGAGGGTTTGTTCAGACCTATCTGCTGCTAATGTACTTTGTAACTGCTAACATCTGATAAGCTCAATAAAAAAAAAAAAAAAAGAAAGAGGGTAAATGGTTATGGGCTAATTCCTATCACTGTGTTCTAAAATTTTAATGCCATGTTTAATGCTTCAGAATGCAGCACAACCTATTTCTCGGGTTTTTACACTTGTTACTGGTACAATAGATTGTAATGGTAAAGGAGCAATATAGGAAAATCGCATACAAACATCATTCAAATGCGTTACTAAGACGCCCCTAAATCGCATCTTGATTTCCGGCTTCTTACCTGTTTTCCATATGTGTGAATGAGCCCTGACAGTGGTATGTATACGTGAACATTGTCGGTTGCCACAGGATAATATTTGGCATCTTGTATGGGTGAATAGTGATCCAATGCTAATCTCCCTTAGTTATGCTAAGATGTTTCTTCAGCTATTGTTGTCTGCTTTATCACCTGCAAGTGACCCTGCAGCCCTAGTTCTTATTCAATAAGAAAATGGTGTGTGATTCCTGTATACTTCATTAAAATGTTGGGTAGCACGGTGGCTTAGTGGCTAGCACTTCTGCCTCACAGCACTGGGGTCATGAGTTTGATTCCCGACCATGGCCTTATCTGTCTGGAGTTTGTATGTACTCCCCGTGTTTGCATGGGTTTACTTCGGTTTCCTCCCACATTCCATAAACATACTGGTAGGTTAATTGGCTGAGGAACATGAGGAACTTGAGGAGTAAGTGGGGGGGTTGAGGGATATTTTACGACGTGGTAAGTATGAGACAGGTTTTGGGGTAAATTGAGTTACAAAAGGGAGAATGTGGGTGCTTTGCATTAGTGGACACTGTGAATGGTCTGAGGGGAGTTTTGGGATGAATCAGGGAGTTTGAGTGAAATGTGTTTTGTAGTATATGTGGGATCAATTCTAAGAAAACCGTGGGTTTCCTCCGGGTGCTCCGGTTTCCTCCCACACTCCAAAAACATACTGGTAGGTTAATTGGCTGCTAACAAATTGACCCTTGTCTGTGTCTGTCTGTTTGTGTGTGTGTGTGTTAGGGAATTTAGACTGTGAGCCCCAATGGGGCAGGGGCTGATGTGAGTGAGTTCTCTGTACAGCGCTGCGGAATTAGTGGCGCTATATAAATAAATTGTGGTGATGATGATGATGATGATATATATATATATATATATATATATATATTGACACTATATTTTTTGATCAGTAGCATCGGATAAAGCTATGTGCTGCACATATGATGTTCTTAGTCCTCAGCAGACAAGCTAGTGACATCTGTTTATCTGTTTATACATAGAGGCTGAAGCAAAAATGTAAATTATTGAAAAAGTGACCCCACTATTGTTTAAGTCTTATAATTGATAAGGATCAACCAGCAGACATTAAGCCATAAAAAATAAAATAGGATTTAAATACGGGAATCTAATGAAGAACAAATGACAGTTTAAAAAAAAAAAAAGACTCACAATCTACCTATATGTTTCCAATTAAACCAATTAACATATGTTTACTGAACTATTAAGGGCTCATCTCAACGATGCAGCCTAATGTATTAATACTGCTTTGGTTAGTGCAGAATAATGACACAGGAAACATGAAAGATCGATACGATCTCTTGGGGTTCTACAAAGGCATTTCAAGTAAGCGGTATTAGAATTGTGAGCAGTTATTGAAGATTATTGCAATTTTACTCTGTTAGTAATCATTCATTTTTTGGTTCTTCACATCAGTGCATTAACAACTGTACACATCTGCCAGAACACTCCGTCTCTGTTTTAACGCAATCCTTACCAGCTTTCTTCCAAATCTCCTCTGGCACATATCCAGAAGTGGGCCTGTGAAGGAATTCCCGATGCGATTCTGTAGAGTAGGAAGAAGAGAAAGAAAAGAAAAAAAAAACGCCTTGAGAGTATTGCTCATTTGTTAGTACTTCAGACTGACAATAAAGCCCACTCCAATATCTTGCTGCAAGTATTGTCTACTGTATACAACAATCTCATTGTCACAGCTGTTTCATGCCTTCTGCACGAACGTCTACAATGTACACTATGACATTCTCTGACAGATCACAAATATTCCCAAGAAATAAATGTAAATTGATATTTATACACTAAGCAACATTCACTGAACAGCCTGTGCATTCAGACTAAAAAAGTGTCAGCCTTGGTGATGCCAAAGTTTACATTTAATTTGTGAAGGAGCATTTATTGACTTTATGATTTTATAAGACCTATATAATTCACATCTGATCATTATATATGTGCATACCATACCTCCCAACTGTCCCAATATCAGCAGGAAGTCACGATTTTAAGGCTCTGTCCCGCCTGGGGTCATGTTTGTCCCGCGGGTGCGAATGTTGGGGGAAGTGAGGTATTCAAGGGGCAGCTTAGCACTTTCCAGCACTAGGCAGCCCTACTTATTTATAATCCATGGGTCCTGATGTCATGAATTCAGTGTTCATTAGGAAAATATGTGAGTTAGAAGCAGGGCAGGCACTGTCATTAGGCGAAACTAGGCAGTTGTCTAGGGCATCAATGTTTAGGGGGTGCCTAAAACACTGAATGAGTGACAAAATGTTACTCATCCAGTGATTTTATTATACCCGCTGTCGAATCTAAATCAGATTGTTCACCTGTAAGTGTCAGTTTATCAGTTATGAGCTCATCAGCTGGAGAGAATTAAATACACTGCATGGTTTGAGTGTACAATAAACTCTGCTTTATTAGTTACAAGTCCCTATCTATATAGCAAAAATCACGTAAAAGAATTTAACCAGTCATGTTCCCTTTACACAGATGTTAATACATTCTCTCATTATCACACAGGAAAACTCCCCAGGGGGTGTTGGCTTATCTCCTGTCTATGTCCAAGGTTATAAGCATATTCTTGCAAATAATGAATTACTCCTACAAAACAGGTGCATCTAATCTGTATAACAGAACAAAATGGCTATAAGGCAACAAGATGGTGTCAGCTTAGCAAAATCTCATTTCTCACCGCGGATCCTATACATGGAGCAACAAGCTCTGACATAAGGAGAAACACCCAGCAGCACAAATGTAAATTTATATCTAGAGTTATTGTTATACAGTTTTTATGAAGTGCTGTCATTTTATGTAATGATGTACATAAATGGTGAAAGGTACAGTTGACCTTGTCCTTATATGCATAGCAGAGATTGTGTACAAAGACAACACCAGAAGGTAAAGAGAGCTCTGCGCTGGACTTTTCAAATATTCTATACATGTTATAAATAATCTAAAATACATCTCCCCACAAAAACAGCGTAAAATAAAAAAAGAATAAAAACAAAGAGATAGACGTTTGCTCAATATAAGTTATTTGCTCATTCCATTTGTAGTTGAAGCATGCTGTTTCCTGTGTCATAAAATGATAGTTATTTCTCCAAAATATTCTTGATTTTAGTCATTTTACTCCAAAATAAAGCAACGAATAAGGTCCACCCTTCCCCATTCCTAAATTCTAATTGCATAAATGAACTAAAAATACGTCACTATTTCTAAAATTAAATAGACATAATTTTAAATTCATTGGATAGAGTCCAAAGTGGGCTTGAGTTGACATTAGCTAGGCACGGTGGATAATGTCAACATCAATAGGTTTCTTGACATATTATGCTGCAAATAAATAAACTACAATTGAAATCCAAACTGCAAAAATGCAAAAAAAAAAATGCGTCGGTTTCTATTGCAATCGATGTAAGCAACGCATTTCATTTCTTAAATTACAGCATAAAGTGGAACATGTCTGCACAAAATGAAAACTACTGATGCAGTATTTTGTAGCACAATAATACCATTGCTTTCAGGCAATCACACTGGCACGTGCACAGATCAAGTGACGTCATAAAGTAGTTTGTAGTCTGGCTTGTTTCCCCGCTGTACTTTGAACTGAAGATGTATGTATCAGAAAAGGGTTTACCTCATAAACCGCTCTTCCGTGAGAATGAAATGACATGTTGTAACCATAGAAATATTTCAGAGTGGAGAGAGAACACTTCCAAGAACAGATTAGCCGAGCTGTTGAACAGCTGTGAAAAATATATGACAAAACTATGTGGTATTACAAATTAGGCACTAAAAATACTTTGTTGTGATTTTCATCAGACTCAAATTATATCTGATTATTTGCAGTGTTATTCTATCTAGGAGGCTGCTAGCCAAAATAGTGGAGTTAACATTTAGCTACATAGAGAAACCCATATATTCTCATTAACAAGGAGATAAAGGGCAGCATAACACAGCTTTGGCAACCCAAAGACAGTTACACTGAAAATACAACTATTTATAATTAGTTTATATTAGAAATCGTACTGCACAGAAAGCTTCATTTATCTGCATATTTTCATTACTCAACTATAAATATAAGGGGCTATTCTGCTTTCTAGGCCAATGTGAATTGGAATATAAGCTTAGGCTTCAATGGAACTGTTCCATCAGTGGACACATTAGTCTGGGAAATGGTAATTTAGAGTCCTAGCAAACTTTAAATCATCATGGACCGAATCACGTCATTTATTTCAACAGCATGTGATGTGTTAATTGTCAATTTATAGTTTGCTGTAGTTACAGCTTTCTATCATTACTTTTGAAACAGACCAGGTGTGTGATCTATATTTTTTAAAATTTTAACTAAGAGGGAAAGTGTTCCAAAATAAATAATGTATTGCTTGTAAACTGGTTTCCCCTGTATAATTTCTCCCTAACTGTTAAACTTCCATGGCTAAACTTATACATGGCTATAACTTATACATATATATATATAAATAATATTTTAACTAACTTGTATAGCTGTAACCGATGCAGGGCTTATGGTGGATTTCCACATAGCCAGTATATACAAGAGCCCTTCCCCCAACATGTTATCATCATCATCATCACCATTTATTTATATAGCGCCACTAATTCCGCAGCGCAGTACAGAGAATTCATTCACATCAGTCCCTGCCCCATTGGAGCTTACAGTCTAAATTCCCTAACACACACACACACACAGACAGACAGAGAGAGATTAGGGTCAATTGGTTAGCAGCCAATTTACCTACCAGTATGTTTTTGGAGTGTGGGAGGAAACCGGAGCACCCGGAGTAAACCCACGCAAACACGGGGAGAACATACAAACTCCACACAGATAAGGCCATGGTCGGGAATTGAACTCATGACCCCAGTGCTGTAAGGCAGAAGTGCTAACCATGAAGCCACCGTGCTGACCGACAACAGATGTCACTTAATTCAAAGTCCAGTGGGATTATCTTTGAATCCAGTGATGTTGGGTGACTGAAGCAGTGGGGGAGAGAATGGGGAGGGTCCCATTTTCACTAACTGTCTGCAGGAGAGGAAGTTTTCACTACCAACTAAGGGAATAGCCCCTTCATCCATGTTACCATTACAGCTACAAAAGGCAACAAAACATTTGCCAAACGGTTGCCAAAACAAAAGGCAACAAAACATTTTCATATAACCAAATCAAACGTAAGTATCCATTTTTTTTTGTATATTCTTTTTGTAATAATGAAGAAGTACTGTGCCATGTACGTGAGACAACAGCTGCAAATCTATTGTCCAAAGTTCTTAACTGCTGTTTCTTAGACATGACTAACAATTAAACAAATGAATGGGATATATGTACTGGTGCTTTACAAAGATGTATACCACATTCTTACATTTAGAGAGACTACATAAATATCCATCCCAATATAAATTTACAACAGCCTTCTAAAAAGTACTTGAAATATTCATAAAATTTTACTGAACCTTTAATGTAATTTCCTCATACAAGAATAAGTATCTTGTGTCTCTATTTAGGTAACCGCCCTCACTCAGCAAAAAAAGTGTGTGCTCTCATCTGATTTTACTTTAATCCCAGTGCTGGTAGTGTGTCTCTGTGGTTAGTGTTCTCTCCCTGCGGATGGTGCTCTGGAACCTCCGTGTAGCTCTTACCAATTCCTTCAGAACTCTTCAAAGAGTCCTTTCATGCAGTTTCCCTCTTCAACTTATACTCAGAAATGGAAAAGGACAGACAAACAAAAGGACCAGGATCCTGGCACATTACCTGTTTTATTTTGCAAACTTATAAAATGATGTGAATGCACTTACAAAAAGAAAAAAATATATAAACATATAATAAAAATCCATAAGATATAACATCTGATGTGAAAAGAACACATACAGACCCCAGGGAAATAACATCTTGGTTGTGTTTTAAATGCACATTTCCGGCAGAGTGGGTAGGACAACTTTCAGCACCCCATAAGGGGACATTCATGATATTTTTTAATGTTTTATCCTTTTCATAAGTGCATACAGATAATTTTATAAGTTTCTTTTGTTTGTCTCTCCTTTGCCATTTCTGAGTATTAGCTGAAGAGGAAAACCGCATGAAAGGACTCTTTGAAGAGTTCTGAAAGAATGTGTAAGAACCTCCGTGCGCTACATGGAGGTTCCAGAGCACCATCCGCAGAGAGAGCTGGACACACTATCAGCACCGCAATTAATGTCAAATTGGATGAGGGTGCACAATCCTTCTGCTGAGTGAGTGCAGACACAGGATTATGGACACAAAATACTTATAAAGGGCTCACTGTGTATGTTCCCATAAACTTCACATCAACCTTAAATATAAACATTTGCATGCAAATAAACACACGGAGACATGTATAAGTTATTAAAAAATGCCAGATTATTGTGTTTTCCTATTAAACTAAACCTATGGTGGCGGAGAAAGGGCACTGCAAAACAGCTCTCAAGCTGATGACACTAGATCACATGGGGACTGGCTCAAACCGCCGTAAGTCTACAAACCAAGGGAACAAATCCCATCATAACTAGCGCTAAGTTGGCGTCAGCGTGACTGCCCCTTTCAAACTCACGCTGCCCCCCCTCACCGAGCCGGACAGGGACCCTCCTCACCGAAGGACCAAAAGGAGTTACTGGTGCCTCTAAGGGGACAGTGACCTACAACCAACTACCTGTGCGCCCACAAATCAGCCGCTGAACGCAGTGCCTTCCTACCGCAACGTTAACCTAATAATATTTAAAACGAGGGTTGGGTGGGTGGGATCTCGTGCTGTGAAGTGAGGCAGACCAGGAAGTACAGCCTGCTATATTCAATCAAGGTCCCTCCCACGGGAGCTACCATTGGTCGTGCCCCACCCTATGTTAACCCCTTCAGGTAAGTGTTCAGCTTGCTACAAACACAGTCGCCCTTTAAGTACGTTCATCCTAAAAAGCCTCACTTGTCATTCTTACAAGAGGATATTACATTGAATGTTCCAGTAACATTTTATGAACATTTCATATCAAGTGGCTCTAAATGTAAGAATGTGGTGGACATCTTTGTACATATATCCCATTCATTTGTTTAGTTGCTACTTGAAGCAGCAGTCAATGTTCTGAAACTCCTGGAAGATTTGTGATGACTGTAACAACGTATCAATATATCCCATAAGAGACATGCTGGAGATAAGGTTTGAATCTCAAGGTCAATGGGTCTCCCTGGGCTCCGAGAACCATAAACTAGACTATAAAAGTTCTACGGGGCAAGGAATTTGTACTGGCTCTGTGTAAAATCTTATGCCCTCTACAACAACTTGGAATTAAAATGAGATTGATCTGAAAAATTGTAAAACTTTTGCTGAATGGGGTCTTTTTTGATGTGGGAGTCAGTACATTTATTATTGTGGCAAATGATTATATTAAAAAATAACTGGTGTAAGAGTCATGTAAAGATATCATCATTCTTCTGTTCTATTTCTGTCAATTCTTATATTGAATTTTGTTCTCAAAATTATGGGGAGCCCTCGTCTACAAATCCCTCCACAATTACTGTCCAACTTCTATTTTTTACCTCGCCCATAAATACTCCACCCAGTGGAGGATCCAGGGGGGGGGGGCGATCGGGGCATTCGCCCCCCCTAGCCGCAAAAAGCTAGGTCCCAGCCGCCGATTAAAACGGGAGGGGCGGGGCTAAGCGTGAGCAGGGGGTGGGGCTAAATGTGGGCCAGCCAATAAGAGTGGCCAATCGCGGGCGGAAGGCGGGGTTAACGCAGACCAGCCAATCAGAGCAAAGGAGGGGGCGTGATTATGCAAAATCGCCCCCCCTAAACATAAAGTCTAGATCCGCCCCTGACTCCACCACCAACATTTTAATGTCAATGACTCTCACAATCTCATTCCATGTACTGCTACAAGACTTTCCTGGCATCTTAGCACAAAATCTCTACCCAACCCTACCACCCTTCTCCGCATTTATCATCTTAAAATGCTCCCCAACAACCAACCTCTTCAAAGGAATCCATCTCCTCCATAATCATTATTTTTACATCAATCCCTACTAAAAAGGACAATAACAATATTCATAATAATAAGTTGATATCAATAAGCAGTAAGAGTATTAGAAATGGGAATGGGCTACAACATCTTGTTAAAATATCTGGAAGGAGTTTCACCAGTTACTGTACTGTTTCTGCACATTCCATATAATCCCCTAGATGTACCAAAAGAAGGTTTCAAATGTATTTTACCTGGAAACCAGAGCATTTTTCAAACCAACTATACTTGCTAAGTAGAGATTTCAAAGCTAAGCAAACCATTTTGTGAGATGTTTCAAATTAGCCATTCTAAAACTTGCCCCTTATGTGATAAACCCTAACAAAGCTAGACGGATGGATTTACTTTACTGCCAAACCCTTTGGTCTATAAAATCCTAGCCATGGAAATGTGTTGTTCTGGCACCGCTCTAAAACAAATCCGCAACGTGACATAAGAAAGACATTAAAAGCATCATCATTTGAGATCTGCCTTCACACAAGTAGAAAGGAAGAGAATGGTTATTCATGAATCTTAGGACAAGGGTCCGAGGACCCAAATGGTTACACTAATGTACCTAAGGGGACAGGATCTGGATTCACAGGGCTCTGTTGTCTGGAAAGGCTGGTGCTGCTGCTACCTTTTTTTAAATCCTCCGCATCACTGTACCGCCTGATCCAGTAATTAAGCTCTTCACGGTCGGCCTCTTGACATCGCCGTAACACAGTGAGGGATCGTCTTGTTTTTTCCACCATATCCATTATGCAGTTTAACAGCTGTTAGAAAAAGATCATCAAAACAATTTTTTTATTTTTTTTTAGGCCATAGCCTTAAAGGCCTCACAGCGTTAAAATATAGACTTTACACGTTTCATTTGCATTTACCAATATGAGAACTTTATCTGACGGTTCCCCGCATTTTTTTCCTCGGAGTATAAAAACATAATGGCTCAAAACGACACAAGATCTGTCTGTGAACATGGAACATTCATTAAGCCTGGCTTTCAAACACTCGGAATATACTTTCATCTGCCATCTGTGATGATGGTAGAGTTATTCGTTTTAAATATATTATGACTTAGTAATCTTGCACACTTGAAATTTGCATAGGACTGCAATGGAAATGCATGCCATCATTCAGATCTCAGTAACAGTGGATGAAGACAATGTACAGCATATAAAGATGATATACTGTAAATTAGTTAGGAACGTGGTGCATAGCAAAGGGTAATAAAATCAATTCAGGCAGCTACTTTGGTAAGCACTGCGAAATTGTCTCAACAGTACAAAATTACACCGAGATTCTATTGTCTCCTATCACTTTCACTGACACAAAGTTGGCTGAATGCTGTAGTGGACTGGAGACAGTATAGATTGTGTTGCTACTTGAAAACTTGCTGTATCAAATTTTCCTTAAAATGGATCTTCGCTCCCCAAGCGCACATTTTTGTGTTTAATCCACATTCCACCAATTGATATATTTAGCGGATTTACAACTGTCATTGTCATTAATGTTTCCGTTGTCTTCTGGTGGATAAATGTACAAATATTAAAAGTTGCTCCTAAGCTATCCACTTGTGAGCTGGAGATTACTGCCGACATATGTCAAGTGAGATTAAAGAGATACCAGTCTGAGCTCAAACATTCTTCTCTCTTCCATATTAATTGCACTATAACTTGGCAACCACAACAGATTTAAATATTTTTATTAGAAGCTGAGCAGATTAAATGTTAGTTGTATACCACTGAAAGCAGAAACAATTTTTTGAGAATCACTTTGCTCCCCATTGGAGGGGGCAAGGGCTGGCAGGCAAATTTTAGCCCAAGGGGCAAGACTCGGCTCAGCATCTAAAATAAAATAATACATTTTTAAAGGTAAAAAATGCAGGTAGCCCAGTTATCCAGTCCAAGGCAGCCCACTATGGGACTAGCCTTGGGGGCAGATGCTCCCCTGTCCATTAAGCCCCTGGGGGCAAGGGTGATTTAGAAAAAGTGTAGTGGACACTTAAAAAATAATTTCCATAGAACAGAGTAACTGTATGCACTTATGGCCTTAGAGAAGATCATCCATTGTTACTGTAATCTCAGAATTAATATCTGAGGTAGATTTACTAAAGTTTCCTAAAAATGAGAAGTACAGATGTTGACCATAGTAACCAATCATATTCTAGTTATAATTTTCTAGAATGTACTAGAACCAGACTGGCTGCTATGGCAACGCTTTTTAGCAGCTTTAGTAAGTCTACCCCTAAATGTACAATAGCACATGTGAGCATAACAGAAGAGTATATTTGTAAATAGTTTCCATGTAAATGGTCATATAGCATTTTCAGCCACCTTAAACTGCAATACCAATCTTAAACTGGCTGGGGGGAATTATCGTAAAATGTTAGGACAGCTGGTTGACTTTTCCAGGCAATAATATTTTAATAAAATATCTGTTAGACATGGAATCTTATTATATGCAACAAGAATGTCTAAGTATATATATTGTTATCAAGATATGGGGGTATATTTACTAAACTGCGAGTTTGAAAAAGTTGAGATGTTGTCAATAGCAACCAATCAGATTCTAGCTGTCATTTTGTAGAATGCACTAAATAAATGAAAGCTAGAATCTTATTGGCTGCTATAGGCAACATCTCCACTTTTTCAAACCCGCAGTTTAGCAAATCTAGCCCATGAACTACATAAATGTAATCCATCTTAACTATCAGCAGTTCTAGTATCATGCAGTGCCTTTTACATTATTTGCTATAAAAGTATCATTGCAAGTGAACAGAAAACCCACAATATTATTGGTATTTCTTCTACATAGGACTTTTCAATAATGAGCTGCAAAGTGCCTTTATCTCCAGGATCCCCTTTCGGGTTTACGAACATTGATGGATTCTTACATGGTCAAGGTGCTTCCATTCTTCTGCCCATTCTCTGTCTGTTAGTCTGTGGTCTATCATTTCTTCTTGACGTGCTCCGTGCAACCCTAGACAAAGCAGATGTATAGTCTCATATAACACTCATTAACACCCTTTTGAGAAATGGATTAAGTCTTTCAACAATAGCTTTAAAAGAGACTTCTTTTCTGAGGTGGTGGAGAGTTAATATCTTTGTCCCAGTGGAAAGAAAGGAATCTAGAGAAAATTCTAAATACTCTGTTCCTTCGGATAAGTAAATGGTACACTGCTCAAAGGAGACAATAGCAAGACAGAATGTCAGAATGTATTGAATTCCTAGCTGCGAAGCAATTGGAGCACACCATGTGCTGTATATTTACATCCCCTCTGTCATTGATAAATCTGATTTCAAGAGTAGGAGATAAGCCGCTCTAGTTTGGCTGTCAGGTCTTCAGTGGGAGTTCCAAGTGTTTAATTACCACTTTCACTGCAGAAAGCCACTGGCTGTTATTTCAAGAGCTTTTCTCCTACACTTAAATCAATAGCAAATGTGATTTATTGAGTTTCAATTTTTATATTATTATATTTTTGTGCTATAACAATGACCACAGTGATTTTTTTTTTTACTTCTTAATAACCTCCATATAATCAAGCAGCAGTAACTAAGTTAATATTGTCTACAAAGCCGTATTAACACAGGAGAAATATAAAAAGACCTCTAGTTCTCTTACCCATAGGTCTGTTTCTGTCCCTGAGGTCCCTGTGGTTAGGGTGTCTGTACGAGTCCCTGTAGTGGTGAGCAATGGCCATGTCATCCAAACGATAGTGCTGAGGTGGTGGTGGGGTAGGGTGAGGCAGACCATTGGGTTGATAGGATAAGCCATTATTTGGACTGTACCGCTGGCCGGGGCTAATAGTGCATGGCCGCTTGCTTGGATGCTCTGAGTGCAAAGGCTCTCTGTCAAAGCCATTTTCTTTGGTTCTGAAAAGAAAATATGTGTAATGTACTACAAATGTAATCTAAGTGTATTTTAATGATCTTACGTGAAGATAGACCCAGTGGAGAACATGTAGAACACACGGGTTGGTCACGTCTGGCACCCAGCTTTTCCTGAACTACAACTAGGGTCATCCCCAATCTGCTCCTCACTGGCCGCGGAGAAAAAACGGTCATTAAGCAAAACCTGAAACCTCTAACGTAGAACCGTTTACGTGTTAGTCCCCATATTTGATCTATTTTAAGCCTTAGAAAGAAGTGAACAGAACCTGCAACGTAGAACAAAGTATAGTATTAGTCTAGCTGGGAAGAGAGTCTAATAGCGAGATAAATACTGAATTCTTTGCTACCTTGGACAAATTACTCAGTTGTGTTTTCCACTCACGTGTCAGGATTTTTTTATTTTTTTTTGTTTTTACTCTTTCGGTGACTGATGGCTCCCAGTGTTATTATTGAAACAGATTGATCTTTTTAATGAGCCAGTTTAATAGACTCCAAAATCTCACCGTGGCTGCTCATCCGTGTCAGACCATATGCACCAAGAAAACATTCAGTAAAACATAAAAGCTTCGCTGTCAGACTGCTCAAACCTTATTAAACCGAAATCGAAATTTCTACATAAAACGCAATTAATAAAACGAACGTCGACTGCATCAACATAACAGTGCTGTAGATTTATAAATATCCTAACAGGATATATATGCTTTCCGTCCTCTTATTAAAGCTTCTCGTTTAATACAATAATCCAGCCACACTTTACAATCTAATGTCTATATAAGCAAGGGACGGGTACATATGTTCTACCATTGGTAGCATATACATGAATGAATATATTGGTCACCTATCTATACTGGATAAAATGGAGCGCCAATGGGTTGATCTGTCAATACCGCACAACTTGCAATGGGAATGGCAACAACCAGTTGTACATCTGCACTGTGGGTCTATAGACTGCAGATCAAACAAAGCGTTCAGTAGTTGTCTCTGACAAAGGACTCTCTTGATAAATAATTTAATCACAAATGATTGTAGATACAGTAAACAATAGTCTAGGTTTCCAAGCTAAATTCAAGAATCTTAGATGGAAAACCTCCGGGTCCAACACAAAACAGCCCTCGTTCACTTATTAGAGACCCCACGCCTTTCAGAACAAGTAATGCCTCTTTAAAGAAAACCATACCTGGGATTGTCAAACTAAGGACAAAAACACCAAGGCCAACGCTTTGGTGCAGTATGATATTAGATGCAGAGTTCTTACCCAATGCTTTTTTGGTGCATAAATATATAAGTACATAAAGTACAAGAATGAAACGTTAAAACAAGTCTTGCAGAAAACAGCATGAGTATACATTTAGATTTAAAGACTACTAAACCTAAAATAACAAGTTGCCTTATTTAAAGTAGCTACTAGCAACATTCACAGATATATACGTAAACTGTCCCATAATTTGACAGGACCTCAGATATGTCACGTTGCATTTAGTTTTGCTCTGTAGGGTATGGTCATCTGTTATCAGCTACTGAAGGCTACGGAGAGGCTGGCTTCAACCTTCAATGGGTTAATGACAGAAAGCCTTGTGTATAGGAAAAATATCTCCCCCATGATAATAACTTGATCTCCAATATCTTTAAAAGCTCCTGGCGCTTTTGCTTAAATATTTGTGACTGTTTTAGTGGTTTATTATCTTAAATAAGTTGGATTTTACTTTACAGGTCCTTTAAGTAAGAAGGCAACAATGGAAGTGATAAATGCTAATGCAATAAGGGAATTCAAAAACATATGGGGAAGATATGGGTTTGCATCTATCAAATAGCAGGGGGTAATGTATCAATCTGCGAGTTTCCGGTGGGTTTGAAAAGTGGAGATGTTGCTTATAGAACCAATCAGATTCTAGCTATCATTTTGTAGAATGTACTAAATAAACGATAGCTATATAGGCAATATCTCCACTTTTCAAACCTGCCGGAAACTCGTAGCTTGATACATTTCAATTGTCAATTTGAACATTTCAATCAATACACTAAATAGCCTGTTCCCTT
This sequence comes from Mixophyes fleayi, assembly GCF_038048845.1. NCBI lineage: Eukaryota > Metazoa > Chordata > Amphibia > Anura > Limnodynastidae > Mixophyes > Mixophyes fleayi. Next base: position 244,530,377 of record NC_134406.1, read on the forward strand.
AACCCATCACTCCAAATCTTAAAAATAAAAACCACCACATATGAAAAAAAGAAATAAAATTTAAAAAACAAGAAATAAGTTGAGAGGTCACAAGTATTAGAAAGTACAAAAATAGGCTACAAGTATCAGATGTAGCTGCTTATTACCACTATAAGGGTTTTTAGACTCCATACTCCCAAAAATAATTTAAAAAGGGAATCATTTTAACATACAAAACAACAAAACAGATACATGCTAACAACCATATCATAATTCTTAGCGCCTTACTCTTTAATATTCTTTAAAGTCCTACTTTAGTACGGTGTCAAAGAAATTTGCATGCGATCGGTTTATGAAAAAACAGCTCCTGGCTAAAATTTTTGACAAGTCTAATTTCACGCTTGAAAAGAGTAAGTTTGTACCGATAACCACATCAAAGGAGACAACAGCAGACAGAGATCTGTGCTGGTTCCATTTCAAGGCATTTCTTTTAAGTAAAATAATTTTTTGAAGAGAGGGCTAACGAAGAAAAAATATATATATATGTCTTTCTAGTTCAAGATCTTTATAAACAGAAATCATTGCTACTCCACTTCCCAAACCATATGCTGAACACGCCACTTCCTAAACCATATTTCTCAAGAATGTAGATGAATATGTCCTAATATTATGGATGGCTGCTTTAGGACTCCTGTATGAGATCTTGGCATTCAAAATCTATTAATAATAATAGATAGGACTGTGAGAGTTTCATATAAAGTTTTAAACACATGTACAGTCCACTAGCTGGATTCCATTAACACAATGGAAAGGCATTTCTAGGAGAGTGTCATTCTTAGTAAAAGGCCACACATCCCAATACTGATCTTGGCACAATCGGTTTCAGCAGTGGAATAATACCAAATTCTCATGAAAGTTGTTCCAATACAGAAATGCTGGGGATAAAAAAGGACTGGAGGTAGGTTTACCATTAAACGTTTAGCATTGGTGGCAAATTCTTTAAGGCTCCAACATTCTTGAAAAGAATACCTGGGAGCCTGGGATTATAACCATTCCTGTGGCAAAACCTACGGAAAATTGGGAGCTCAACTTTATCTAAAAATATCCCAACGCTTACAGACAGGGTCACGTTAAAGACCTTAGCGGGTCCTCGAGCCCAAAACACAAGGGGAAAATTGGGACGGTTTCCTAAAAAGATGTAGCAAGTTATCTTGAGCACAAAAACATTTCTCCTGGTACAAATTAGACCGCAATGTTTTAGAATTTGAGGGGTAGATGAAAGAACTTGTTTTCATCTCAGGACAGGTTTAGAACTTGAGTTGGGTCCATTGTTGGACATCAACTGGACCACAGACATAGGGCTAGATTTACTAAGCTGCGGGTTTGAAAAAGTGTGGATGTTGCCTATAGCAACCAATCAGATTCTAGCTTTCATTTATTTAGTACCTTCTACAAAATGATAGCTTGAATCTGATTGGTTGCTATAGGCAACATCCCCACTTTTTCAAACCCGCAGTTTAGTAAATCTAGCCCATAGTCTAGTTTTAGAACTTGCTTTAGGTTTCTTATTTAGAGCCTGTATTTAATGTTTAGGCAATGCAAGTGTTAGCATTTATATTACAAGATTGAAGTATCTATTTGTTTTGTAACATTAACTGTAAATTTCAATTTAAGAGAAGTCTCTCACCTTTGAAACAAGAGGACCTGATGCCTTCTTAAGCACTTCAATCCAGTCTCCGCTACTGAGAAGTGTAATGTTGAGCACAATACCCTGGCCCAAGTCAACTGTACCTTCATTAAATAAGGCATACTTGTCTGGTGCCAGTTATATACACTAAATTAAATTAATGAACCTGAAAATGTATATTTTTTTTCTGAGAAAAAGCTAAATATATAAATTGTATGTAAAAATGTAGAAATATAATAATAAAAGTTAAATGATCAGTAATTTGGCAGCAGTGTCAACAACCAGTGCAAGTCTGAACATTTACATAATGCTTCCAAGTCAGCTGTCTAGAGGACTGTGGGATATTTTATATTATATAATTATGTAATGGCAGATAACGTCTTAAGAGATAGCGAGGACTCTGCTTTCATGAACTTGCTTTAATCAAATC